>NW_006399878.1:5313093-5314162 GCF_000299155.1 Elephantulus edwardii | reverse complement strand
GGGGGGGTGACATCTTGTTTTGGGTTTGTGTAGTGTATGAGGTAGTCTGTTTCTTCTGTGGTAGAGTTTTTTATGCCTGAGGCCTTAGCAGGCTCTTGGGCTGAAAACCTTGTCTCAGGAAGTCACTGCTCAAGGGAAAAGTAGGGAAGCTACCTTGTCTGAGTTTCTCTTTGAATTTTTGACTCAAGGAAAGATTTGCTTCTGTTGGGGAGAGGGATGGTCTGTGTGTTAGCAGTCTTCTCTTTCAGGCATCTGCCACAGCTAAGCTAGGCAAGTCCAAGGTTCCCAGGGCTAAAGGCAGTTCAAGCTCTGGGAGAAGAGCTAAAATAAGATCCCTGTGATATTACTGTTCTTTGTGAAGTTTAGAGGGCAGCAGCGAGTTGTTCTCCAGATGGCGGGATATCCATACGGTAGGGCCAGGTCCTCCAGGTGGCAGGCGGGAGGGTCCCAGCAGTGGGGCTGTGGGGCCAAGTACTCTAAGCAGTGGGACCAGGGTGTCCAGGTGGCTGGCAGGAGAATCCAGGTGGTGGGGCCAGGTCCTCCAGGTGGCAGGTTTGGGTGTCCAGATGATAGGGCCAGGGCAGATAGAAGGGCCAGGGGCCTTCAGGCAGTGGGACCGGAGGCCTCCAGGCAACAGGGCTTCAGTATAGTGCTCTAGGTAGGGAAGCAGTCCAGGCCTCCCTAAGAACTTTTAAATACCTAGTTAACTGACTGGAAAAGGCCCATGTCTGTTGATGATGCATGGGGCAGCTGCCGACAACACATTATCTGCTTATCTATCTATCTATCTATCTATCTATCTATCTATCTATCTATCTATCTATCTATCATCTATCTATCTTATCAATCTATCTTGTTGAGGACTTTTCACTTCATCTGTTACCCTCACTTTACCAACCATCATGTCTTTCACTAGGGACTGATCTCTCCTGACAACATATCCAGAGTGTGTGAAAAACGTCTCACCCTCTTTGCATTAACTGAGGAGCATAACTGCACTTCTTATAAGACAGACACTGCTGTTGTTATTATGTGGTTTCAAGTCATAACCGACTCATAGCTGACCCTC
>NW_006399878.1:5308379-5311380 GCF_000299155.1 Elephantulus edwardii | reverse complement strand
GAAAGAAGAGTGACCCAACAGAGTGTGGAAACTATAGAACAATATCATTGATTTCACATGCAAGCAAGATTCTACTGAAGATTATCCAAAAATGAATGGAAAAACACATCAGCAGAGAACTGCCAGAAGTCCAGGTTAGGTTTAGAAGGGGTCGTGGTACTAGGATATTGTAGCTAATGTTTGATGGATCTTAGCTGAAATCAGGGAATACAAGACGGATGTCTATCTGTGCTTCATTGATTATGCAAAGGCGTTTGACTGTGTGGATCATAACAAACTGTGGCTGACTCTTAGAAGAATGGGAATCCCAGAACACTTGATCATGCTAATGAGAAACCTATACTTGGATCAAGAGGCAGTCATCAGAACAGAGCAAAGAAACACTGCATGGTACAAAATTGAGAAGGGTGTACGGCAGGCATGTGTCCTGTCTCCATACCTTTTCAACCTGTATGCAGAACAGATAATCCGGGAGGCTGGGCTCTATGAGAAGTGTGGTGTCAGGACTGGTGGAAGATGTATCAATAATCTGCGTTATGCAGATGACACAACCCTGCTTGCTGAAACTGAGGAGGACCTGAAACGCTTGCTGCTGAGGGTCAAGGACTGCAACCGTCAATATGGATTGAGGCTCAATATTGAAGACAAAGATTCTCACCACTGGGCCAATTGGCAGCATCAGGTTGGATGGTGAAGTGATTAAGATTGTTAACAACTTTAGCCTGCTTGGCTCCACAGTCAACACTCTTGCCAATAGCAGCCAGGAAATTAAAGGAGGTATTGCCATGGGAAAGTCTGCTGTTAGGGACCTCTCTAAAGTACTGGTGAGCAATGGTGTCTCTCTGGAGACTAAGGTGTGTCTGGCACAGGCCATGATCTTTGCAATCACTTGTTATGCATCAGAGAGTTAGACAATGACTAAGGAAAACAGAAGGAGAATTGATGCCTTTGAGCTGTGGTGTTGGAGAAGAGTATTGAGGGTACCATAGACTGCTAAGAAAACAGATTCATCTCGGAAAGGGTTAAACTGGGCGGCTCCTTAGAGACCAGGATTCTGAGGTTCTGTCTAACATACTTTGGACATGTTGTAAGGAGAGACCAGTCCTTGGAGAGGGACATCATGCTTGGTAGGGTGGAGGGACAGCGCAGGAGTGGAAGGCCCTCTATGAGGTGGATTGATTCAGTGACTGGGATAATCAGTATGGGTGTATCAGAGACAGTGTGATTGGCAAAGGACAGAGCAGAGTTTAGGGCTGTTGTACATTGGGTCACCATGAGTCACAAGGGACTCGAGGACACATAACAACAAAAACTACATAAATTGCATGATAGGGAGAACTTGTGGCCTAAGGGCAAGAAGCTGCACTGCATTCCTGAACGCATGTGGTATGAATCCACCAGCTGCTCCATGAGAGGAGGATGGACTGTTTCTTCCCAAGCGATTAACTACCTTTGAAAATCTGCTGGAGGGTCAGCTATAGGTTGGTTCTGATCTCTGATACACAACAACAACATCATCATAAATTGCTTGGGAGATAATCTACAGAATAGCTAGTAAATTTTGACTATGTGTTTTGGGTCGGCAGCACGAGCCATTAACCACTAAGCAACCAGAGCTCACCAAAAGAGATAATGGTGGGAGAATTTTATTAGAAGCTGCATTTAGATGTGAAGGGAAGAAAAGGAAATAAGACTGGATAGAAAATTCTTCTTTTTAGTAAACTTCTTTCAGCATTTGATCATCCATCCTACATTATTTTTAACTGTACATATTGAGCACCATTGTTAATACCCATCTATTCAATCTTATATTCAGTATCTCTATACCTGTTGTTAATTAATATATGTGTTGGCCATTCTGATCTTGCTTCTGACTTTAATAAATAAGTTCACCTAGGTTATGGTATTTAAATACCACAATAATTCTGGTCACCCACCATTGAGTGTCATAGTAATGATCATGCCCTTTCAACAGAATGTTCTAATTATTTTGATAAATGGTGTCATCCGTGGGCTCTTCTGTGGAACAATCATTTGCTAATCTTTCAAGCATTATATAACATACCCAATTCTCTGAGCATTCTAATTCCTTATTCTGCCAAGATAGTCCTGAGATTTCTGCTTTACATTTTCCATAAGTCTGTCTTGGAGAGGATAAAATCAGGTCTCTCCTTGGAGGATAGGATTTAGAAGCTCCGCTTAACTTACTTTGGGCACATGGCCAGGAGAGATCGGTCCTTGGAGAAAGACATCATGCTCTGAAGGGTGGACAGACAGTGTAGGAGAGGGAAACCCCTGGTGAGATTAATAGATACAGTAACTGGGGCCATGGGGCTTAATATGTCAAAATTAGCAAGACTGGCTCAGGATGGGAAAGAGTCCAGACATGCTGTAATAGGGTCTCTATACAACTGAACGGCACATAGCAACAATAACATACTACAACAGATTTGGAAGCAGGAGTGGAGTCCACTTCCTAAATAACATGCCTCCGGAAATTCTGTGAACTTTGATTAATGTCAATAGTTGTAGAGGGGTTTCAGGTCTTTTGTTCATAGTGTTGCTATGAGTCATCCTTGACTGAAAGACAATCAACAACAACAACAACTCATTTTTTCAGCATTGTGTTTCTCTAGCAACCTCAACAAAATGGTTTATTATATGTTCTTGTAGTTCTTGATAATTCATGGTAAGAAACTGTAGTGGCAAGCATAGTCAGTAGGGAGTTACTTTTCTAATCCAAAGGGCACAACTCTCTGATCATTTCAATATGCCAGGAGTTCTGTAAGAGAAACATGGCCAATCTCCTTTGTGCAGTTTACCACCTCAGAAGACCAGGGAAAAATCAGCTCTGTGTCAATTCCAACTCAATCTCAATGAATTCATGCTGAAGAGATCTGGTGGAAGGTGGGCTACTATTCAAAAGATCAATGATTATGTTTTTTAATTCTTTTATTAGTATTATTATGCCCATAGAGGAACATACAGGCTATATATGCTT
>NW_006399878.1:5304775-5308225 GCF_000299155.1 Elephantulus edwardii | reverse complement strand
TCATTCCGGACTCTTATGATAATCATAATGCCCTAAAATATATTAATTTTAAACTATTCTTTCCCTCATCGACTTCAATGCAGTACATAGAATTTATCCAGTTTTTCTCAGTCCTATGCTCACCCCAATGTCAGCCTCATTCTACAACAGTGGCACCATATAATATTTGTCCTTTTGTGACTGAGATATTTCACTCAGCATAATTTCCTCCAGGGTCAATGATTTTAATCCCCCATCATCAGTTCTGTGAGAGTAAGATAAGCTATCTCTCTTTCTGTAAAGAGTTGTTGTTGTTATGTGCTGTCAAGTTGCCTGCAACTCACAGCGATCCTATGTACAACAGCCCTAAACTCTGCCTTTTCCTGTACCAATCTCACCATCTCCCATACACCTAGGCCCATTACCCGAGTCACTGAACAAGCCTAGAAATCTGATGGAAGGACACATGAGTCAGAATTGGCTTGGCGGCAGCACGTTTTGATGAGTTCTTGTTGCCTTGCTCATGACTTCCCCAGGTAGTTACTTAATCCCTGTTATTTACCTAATGGTAAGAAATAAGAGGTCAAATTGTGAGAATTCTTTCCATCTTTGAAATCTCAAGGAGGAGGAGTAGGTAATTTCTACAGTCTTGGAAGTTTCAAAGGAATCTGAGTATTTGGTATTTTGTGGGACAATAGACCTAAATATTCTTATCTCATATATGAGGAATCTCATTCTTTTCCAGTCAGGCTTATAACTTATTGTGGAACACCTGTTTACACAGAACATTTACTCTTCCTTGGAATTTCCTACTTTATGGTTAAAACATTGAACTGGTCCATAGCCTTTTCTTCCTTCCTACTTCTGGTGGCATGAGCTTCTTTATGGGCTACCACAAGGTCTATTTGGTTGTCCTATTTTTTTTTCAAAGTAAATTTAAAATTTTTTTAAATTATCAGATATGCATAGCAACAATTATTATATTGTACTTAGAGTAACTTAAAATTTCTGGTGTATCTTATTTGCTGGTGTAGTCCCTTTCACTAGAACACCATCCAAGATTACTTCCAGTAAAAGTTTTAGTAACTACCTTATATCTATCTAATTCTATAGAACAGAGGAAGAAAGGTGGTAAATAGTTAAAATACTTGAAATTTAAAGTTCTATCCTGTAGTACATTGTTGTTAGTGATATTATCCATATGCATAGAGAAAAGTCTGTTAAATACCACATATTATTCAAATATACTCATCAACAACTGAAACTAAAGAGGAAATGGAAGATTTTTACCAAATTTTACTGTCCAAAATTAACCAAAAATGAAATCAAGGTAATCGGTGATTGGAATGTAAAAATTGGAAACAATGAAGAAGGATTCATTGTCATAAAGTACAAACTTGGTGATAGAAACTAAACCAGAAATAGAATGATTCAATTTTGTACACGGCATGATTTATTCATTTCATAAGCCTTTAAAAAGAAACACAGAAGACAACTTTACACATGAACCTCACCATTTGGACTTCAAAGGAATCAGATTGACTACATCTGTGGAAGAAATATTTGGAGAAGTTCAGTATCAGTAGTCAAAACTGGGCCAGGTGTTGACTGTGGAACAGACCATCTATTATTACTCATGTGCAATTTCAAACTGACGCTGAAGAAAATTAAAACAAGACCACAAGAACCAAAATATAATCTTGAGTCTATCCCACATGAATTTAAAAATCATCTTAAAAATAGATCTGAGATAGGCAGGGCAGAAGCCGCATGCATGGCCTGAATATACTTTTCAATCCATTTAAAAATATTCTTCAAGAAGATTTTGCTTACAGAGGAAGATGAAAAATGGTCAATCTGAGCGTTGGACAGAGCTTGCTGCCTTTAGATAACCTTGGTTTGAATCCTTGTTCTACTGCCTTTATTATTTTTTTCAACCTTGGGCAAGTTTGTTCACTCTGGAATCCCCTTCTTTATTTGTGGAAGGAGAAAGTAACAATGCCTACTTTGAGTTACAATCAGATCACTTAGTGGAGAGGATGGGAGCAATGATAGTGGTACTAGAGCCAGAAATGCTGTCCCTATACGTGGTCCCCAGTAAGGCACAAGGTCCAACTTGAAAAGAGACTTGCGGGGAGATAGGCAGATCTGTATGGTCCCTGGGGAGAGTTACCTGGCCCCTGAAGAGAGCCACCCAACCCCTGGTGAGAGTTGACAAGTCCCTGAGTGGAGCTACTTGGCAGGAGAGGGTTACCTGGCTACTGGGGAAAGCTGCCTGGTGTGTATGAGGAATTTTATGTAAGCCACTTCCCTTCATCTCCTCCTCCAGTACATCTGTATGTAACAACTCCAAAGTCCTTTCCTTTGTAACTCACAAGTTTATTCTCTTTAGGTTTGCTCCCTTTCCTATAGGTAACATGAACACTGAGTCTTGTTCTAAGGTCTGAATGCTGAGCTCAATTCCAGAGATAGAAGACGAAGGTGAAGGTGGATGAAGTCTCAGAGTTCAACCTGTCAATCCCACTGGACTCACTCATGCAAACATTTTGCAGACTAGAGGGCAGAAAATGTCATGAAGATATTTTCTAACTGAAGAAGAGAGCATGCAGCTTCAACTTAAGACTAAGAAAGTATTAAAGTGGGCTCCCTCCCCATCCCCTTGATCTCAATGCCCTGTTCAGCATGAAGCAGCCAGAGAGTCTGTGCCCCTATTCCTAAATGGGAAGCCGACAAGTAAAAAAGACAATCTCTTTGTAAACCAAACCAAACCAAACCAAACCAAACCAAACCAAACCAAAACAAAACAAAACAAAACACAAACAATAATCACCATTGGACAATTATCCTGTCTTTCTAGTCCGCACCAGATATTTCTCATTTCCTTTACCCACTCACTCCACCCACCAAATTGTGCAACCTTATGATTTTATCCCTATGCAACCTCACCCTTCGGCTCCCACCCATTACCACCTTGGATCCCCATAAATGTTTTACTCATTATCCTTCTATTTTTACAATTTAAAAAAAAATTTTAAAGGGGGGGAAGAAAATATCTGAAATGCTGAATACCAATAATAGAAGACTGGATGTGTTGTGGCGTGATATCCAAGATATACTCTATGAAGAAAGCAAAAGATAAATACAAAGACATAGAAGTTAGGTAAAACCAAACTAGGTGTCAGAAGATATCAAAAGGAAGGGATGTTAAAATAAAAGTGTTCAACAGAAGATTTCAAAGTGCAACTTGGTATGACAAAGAAAAGTATTATACCAGAATGTGCAGAGACCTAGAATCTGGAGAGGAAAGAATTTGCTGGGAATTTCTCAAACTGAGAGAACTGAAAAACCAATTTATACCTCAAGTTGTACTTAGAGATGTTGTTATGTGCCGTCGAGTCGCCTGCGACTCATAGCGACCCTATGTACAACAGCCCTAAACTCTGCTCTGTCCTGTGCCAATCGCACTGTCTC
>NW_006399878.1:5300425-5303385 GCF_000299155.1 Elephantulus edwardii | reverse complement strand
GCCCTTTATGAGGTAAATTGTTTCAGTGACTGGGGTAATCGAGATGGGTGTATCGGAGATGGTGCAATTGGCACAGGACAGAGCAGAGTTTAGGGCTGTTGTACATTGGGTCACTATGAGTCGCAAGAAACTTGACGGCACATAACAACACAACAACAATAGTAATGAAGAAGTCCAAGCTGCACTGAAGGCATCGGGAAAAAAGAAGACCCCAGATATTGATGTGATACCAATTGATATATTTTGAGTGATGGAACCCCAGGCATGCACATCAGTCTATGGCAGGAAATTTGGAGGACAGCAGCCAAGATGACTGAGTAGAAGATAACCATATTTCTTAAAATTTGTGAATTATCAAATAATATTATTAATATCACATGCAAGTAAAATACTGCTGATTATGTTCCAAAAATGGCTAAACAGTACATAGAAAACTTCTACAAGTTAAAGCTGGATTTAGAAGAGTTTGTGGCACCATAGATACCATTGATGGTGTCAGTTGGATCCTTGCTGAAAACAGAGTACACCAGAAGAATGTCTATTTATGCTTTATTGATCATGCAAAGGCATTATTTGACTGTATGAATTATAACAAATTGTGACTAACATTGATAAAAATGAGAATCCCAGGACACTTAATAGTGTTTTTTTCCTAATCCTTGACCAAGAGGCTATTGTATAAAGAGAACAAGGGAATACTTCATGGTGTAACATTTTTTTAGAAATATGCATCAGGGCTGTGTCCTTTCTCCATACTTACTCAATCTGTATGCTGAACAACTTGTTTGAGAAGCTGGACTCTGTGATGAATGTGGCATCAGAATAGGAGGATGATTCATCATTAACATTCATTATGCAGATAACACAAGCTTGCTTGCTGATAGTGAGAACTTGAAGCGTTTGCTACAAAAGGTTAGAAACTTTTGCCTTCACTATGGACCACATGGCAATGTCAAGAAAACAAAGATTCTCACCATTGAATTTATAAGCAACATGATAATAAAGAAAAGATTGAAATTATCAACAACTTCATTTTGCTTGGATCCATAACAAATAAAATTGTTACCAGTAGTCAGAAGATCTGGAGCCATACTGTAGTGGCAAAGTTTACAAATTAAAAATCTCTCCAAATTATTTGAAGACTAAAGTGCACCTGATTTAGGCCATGACATTTCCAATCACTTGCTAGGTTACTGAGAACTGGAAAATGAAAAGGATGATAGAAGAATTGACATTTTGAACTGTGGTGATGAAGAAGAGTACTGAGTATCCAATAGACTGTGAGGTTCTCCTTTGAGACAAAGATGATAAAGCTTCATCTCACATACTTTGGGTATGTTGCTAGAAGAGATTGTTTGGGAAGGTAGAGGAATGGCAACAAAGAGAAATATCCTTAACCAGGTAAAATGACACAGTGACTATAACAATGGTCTCTAGTGTCGTGGAGATGGTGAGACTGATACAGAATAGAACAGGGTCAGATCTGTTGTTCAAAGGATAGGTATGAATGAATAGTTCTTATCATGATGACACTTTACAGCAACAGCAACCTATAAAAATGGTTATCTGTACTTTATGTATCACTGTTACATGGTTCCCATGATCATTTTAGTGGAGTGATCCAACTCTCAAATCCTGTTTGAGTGTCTTCTTTTTAGACTAATTCTGGCACCAGCCAACACAGACTGGGTTCACTAGAAAACAAACTGACTGGGAGAACAACATGCCCACTTTAAACAGGGAATACTCACTTAACCACATTTACAGAAGTGTAGGGGAGAAGATAGTTTGGGAGATGGAGAAGTTGCCTTTCAACGCATTTTTAACAAAGACCTTAGCAAATCCCATGGAAAAATGTGAGGTTGGTATGATATCTACATACATTAGCAAATGTTGAATAGAACTATCCCAGAAAGGAGTTTAATTATTGAACAAGTTTTAGCTGAAGGTTGCCTGTTAATACCATTCACAGCCTAAGCGAGAATAATTTCTTCATTCTTAAAATCTTGAATGGGAATATGTGTAATATATCACAATATCTATTATAGCAACTGACTTTAAAAAATATTTGTGTTTGCTTTGTCTCCTAGCATATCTATGCAATCTAGTGGGGGTTTGTCTATCTCTATCTCATCTACTAGAAGAGAAGGGGTCATGATACTAGGGATATTATAGCTAATGTTAGATGGATCTTGGCTGAAAGCAGGGAGTACCAGAGGAATGTCTATCTGTGCTTCATTGATTATGCAAAGGCGTTTGACTGTGTGGAGCATAACAAACTGTGGCTGACTCTGAGAAGAATGGGAATCCCAGAACACTTGATCATGCTAATGCGAAACCTATGCTTGAACCAAGAGGCAGTCATCAGAAACACTGCATGATTCAAAATTGGGAAGGGCATATGCACAGGGACGTGTCCTGTCTCCATACCTTTTCAATCTGTATGCAGAACAGATCATCCAGGAGGCTGGGCTTTATGAGGAGAAATGTGGCATCAGGATTGGTGGAAGATCTATCAACAATCTGTGTTAAGCAGATGACACAACCCTGCTTGCTGAAACTGAGGAGGACCTGAAACACTTGCTGCAGAGAGTCAAGTAGCCTTCAATATGGATTGAGACTCAATGTCAAGAAGACAAAGATTCTCACCACTGGGCCAATTGGCAGCATCAGGATGGATGGTGAAGAGATTGAGATTGTTGACAGCTTTAGTCCGCTTGGCTCCACAATCAACACTCTTGGCACGAGCGGCCAGGAAATTAAAAGACATATTGTGATGGGAAAGACTGCTTTTAGGGACCTCTCTAAAGTACTGTATTGTTATTATTACTGTATTAATACTTATCTAAATCTGAACATTCACATTGAGACAGACTAGGAAGAAGGATTGGCCATCCACTTCTGAAATAGCAGGCCTCTGAAAACCCTATCTACAACAGAACACATTTAGATAACAGAAA
>NW_006399878.1:5262956-5297801 GCF_000299155.1 Elephantulus edwardii | reverse complement strand
GGAAGGCCCTCTATGAGTTGGATTGATTCAGTGACTGGGATAATTGGGATGGGACTGTCAGAGACAGTGCGATTGGCACAGGACAGAGCGGACTTTAGGGCTGTTGTACATAGGGTCGCTATGAGTCGCAGGCGACTCAACGGCACATAACAACAACAACACTAAAGTACTGAAGAGCAATGGTGTCTCTCTGGAGACTAAGGTGCGTCTGATACAGGCCATGGTCTTTGCAATCACTTGTCATATGTCAGAAATTTGGACAATGACTAAGGAAGATAGAAGGAGAATTGATACCTTTGAGCTTTGGTATTGGAGAAGAGTATTGACTGCTAGGAAAACAAACATTCATCCTGGAGAGGGTTAAACCGGGCTGCTCCTTGGAGGCAAGCATTCTGAGGCTTTGTCTGACATGCTTTTGTCATGTTGTAAGGAGAAACCAGTTCTTGGAGCGGACATTATGCTTGGGAGAGTGGAGGGCAGGCACAGGAGGGGAAGGCCCTCTAGGTGATGGATTGATTCAGTGACTGGAGTAATCAGGATCAGTGTATTGGAGACAATGAGGTTGGCAAAGGACAGAATACAGTTTAGGGCTGTTGTACATAGGGTCGCTATGAGTCTCAAGCGACTTGATGGCACATAACAACAACAAACAACATCTTCTCTATCTCTCCATATCTCTATATCATCTATATGTATACCATCTATCTCTATATTATCTCTCTATATATATCATCTATATGTATTTCATCTATATCTGTATCATTTATATCTGTGTCATCTATATCTATGTCTATGTCAATCTCTTATCTCCTATATCTATCTTTATCTCTATCTCTGTCTACCTGTGTTGTTGTTGTTGTTAAGTTCCAGTCAGCGACCCTGCATTGAGTCCTCAACGCTAGGGTGCCTTTCATCCTCTCTCCAGGTTCATAGGGTTTCCAGAGGCAAGCTATTATGGAAGTGGATGCTACTCCTCTCTCTCTCTCTCTCTCTATCGCTCTTATCTATCTCTATCTCTCTATCATCTATATCTAATAGATGTATCTCCTTGCACTAGATTATATAGATATACATGTATATCTGTCTATCTATCTATCTATCTATCTATCTATCTATCTATCTATCTATCCATCATCTTTCTATCTATCAGCTCCAGTATATCAGAGATGATGAGAATGGCATAGCATAGGACAGGGTTCAGATACATTTTTCATAGGGCTGCTATGAGTTGTAGTTGACTCTATGGCCCCTAACAAGAGGTTTGTAGAGAGTTGCACTGCTAACCCAAAGTTGGCACTTCTCTGGAAAATATGGGCTGCTTTTTCCTGTACAATTTACATACAATCTCCTAAAAGTCACTGTATGTTCAAATGTAAGTTGGTTCTGACTCAACAGCAATGAGTATATAGAATCTCTTCAAATACAGACAATGCTTCAATCAATTGTAATTTCAATTATTAGGAGAGGGACACAACTTAAGCACATCTCAGTGTAATATAACCTAAGATCTGAAAAAATGTTTGCTGGCCCTGATAAAGTATTTTTTTGTTATGAATAATTTCTCAACATCAATTTATTTTTTGGAGTGTGCCCTATAATGTTTTATTTTTTTCCTATATTTTTTAATATGTTGCTGTTGTTTTGTGCTGTTGAATCACCTGTGACTCATAGCAATTCTATGTACAACAGCCCTAAACCCTGCATTATCCTGTGCCAGTCTCATTGTCTTCAACACACCTACCCTGATTACCCCAGTCACGGAATCAATCTACCTCTTAGAGGGTCTTCCTCTTCTGGGCTGTCTCTCCACCCTCCCAAGCATGATGTCCCTTTCCAAGGATTGGTTCCTCCTTGCAACTGTCCAAAATATGTCAGATGAAGCTTCAGAATCCACCTGGTTTAATCCTTTCTTGGATGAACCTGTTCATTTTCTCAGCTCAAAGCCATAAATTGTACTGTCATCCCTAGTTATTCCCCAGCTCTCTGACACATAGCAAGTGATTGCAAAGACAATAGCCTGTATTGGGCACACCTTAGTCTTCAGAGTGACATCATTGCTCTTTAGTACTCTAAACAGGTCCCAAACAGCAGACTTTCCCATCACAATATGTCGTTTAATTTCCTGGATGCTGGTGACAAGATTGTTGTTTGTGGATCCAAGCAATTAAATCTGTTAACAATCCCAATCTCTTCACCATCTGTCATGATTTTTTAAATAGAAATTTATATATTTTTATATCATATATTTTTAATATAAATTTGTAAAATTAAAATACAACTAGGAGGTTACAGAATTATTTGTAATTAGTATTTTTAGATGATTTACTTAGCTTGTTCTAATAGGAAGGCAATTAAGAAGTAGTAGTATATAGAACAGAGAAGCTGAGATGTGAGTAGAGAGAAAGTAGATGATAGGAGATGATAGGGTACTTTGGGGGTGTATGTGTATTATATATATGAGTCTCAGTAAGCTACAGGGAAAAAAGCATAGAGTGACAGAATCTGGGGCAGAATAAAACAAAAAGTATGAAAAGTTGCTAAAAAGAGAAGAGTAGTTTCTAAAATTTAACTTTAGCTACTTTAGAATTTTGCCCTAGGCACTCATCATTATTTCTGAATTTTAAATCCTTGTCCGATACCTTCATAAAACATCATTGGGGTTTTCTTTCTTTTACAGGGGAATGATATATGCCAGTTGAGGTAAAAATTCAAATATCAATGCAAGAAAGCAAACATAAAACAGGAGAACATAATATAGCGTAATATAGTAAAGATGGAGCTAGTAAGCCTTTTCAGTGGTTTCTGAAAAGTGTCTGCCTTCCAACACTTAGGACTCAAGTGCATGATAGTCTAATTGACAGTACCAAACAAAAGTAAATGTCACTGATTCACAGCAAGTCATTTATGACCCTATTCCTCCAAAATATCTTCCTTTCATCAAACTGCAATAATATGTTTAGAACTGAAGACAACAACAAAAGTGTATCTTCCAATATGATGAATAATATTTTGGTCCATGTTTGCATATAATTTCCTATTTAAATAATTTGTGAATTTAAAAGAACCATTATCCAGTCAATAATCTAGCAATTTAATAATTAATTTAATGTAATCATATTAATGTATCCACTAGTACTAATTTTAAGTCAGAATTTTTTTTTATATTTGAAGACATCATTGTTGTGATAAATTAGAACATAGCACTCTCTTTTCTTGTCCTATTACTCATTTTGTTTAAGTCAGGTGACACTATCATTTTAGAAATGATGGTTTTTGACCATGTATCCAAATTATATTTCTGTATTAACTC
This sequence comes from Elephantulus edwardii, assembly GCF_000299155.1. Lineage (NCBI taxonomy): Eukaryota > Metazoa > Chordata > Mammalia > Macroscelidea > Macroscelididae > Elephantulus > Elephantulus edwardii. The sequence goes on along the minus strand of NW_006399878.1, from coordinate 5,294,491 downwards.
AGAGCTAATCATCATCTTTCCCTTTTTTTCCAATAAGGAGTAAAAATTAGTAATAATAGATTGGGATTTAGAGATAAAATATATAAAGAAAGAATGTAAAATATAACCATTCAATTGAACCACGAGTCATCGAGTGATCTCATTTTAAAAAGTTACAAAAAAGAAAATTTTTATAAGATGGTTCGAGCTCCTTTTCTCAAAAAAATAAAGAGAGCCTTTGGAAAAAAGTGATTCAAAGGCATAAATTCAGAAGGGAAAAAAAAGTCTATTTTATTCTACCAGCATTCCCTAGAGAAAATAATAGAAAGAACTAGTAACGAACAAGCCTAAGGCACCTTAACATACATTTCCCCCCCTTATGCCACAAAATCAGAGTGCAGCCTGAATTACTTAAGAGCCAACACTTTTGGTAAAAACTCTCTGTAATGATTTAAAGTAGATAAAACATAAGAGTAGGGTTCTAATTGCAATCTTTGTATTCTATATATGTGGAAGGAGATTATTGTGAAATATTCTCAAATGGAGTAATAATTGATACTTGTAACTCATGGTTGCTGTGATGCTGAACACTGTGACACTGGTGTGTCAAACGCAGTAATGGTTACCCATGGTGGACAGTGTTTGGTGGAGTTCCCTTGATTAAAATAAGCTTGGAAGCAGGAGTGTCATCCACTTCTGAAATAGCTTGTCTCCAGAAACCCTGTGAACCTGGAGAAAGGATTAAAGTTATACAAATGTTGAGGTCTTTTGTTCATAGAGTCGCTGAGTCGCCTAGGACTTGATGACACTTAAGAACAACAACAACAACAACAATATCTTTTATGTCCAGGGTGGAAAATCAAAATATCACAATGCATAAAGCAAGCAACACTTCCTTAAAGTTGAAATTAAATTAAAATCATTTCAACTTATAAAGAAAATAAGAATGTTAGAGGAGTAAGACAATCCTAAACTTTTTAAAAAAGTAGAGTTATAGTCTAAAAGTATTATATTTTAGGGCATTATTTTTATGCAATGAGGGTTGCAGAGTGGATTATATTTAGGGGTAGGGGGTGGGGTTTGGGGAGGTGCGGGGGAGATTGTGTACCAATGAGGGAGTTTTTCTTTTCCTTTTCAAGGAGAGGAGAAAACGGGGGGGCGGGGGGGTAGGGGGAGAGGTTTGTGCGGGGAGAACAGTGCAACAATGAATGAATGGAATGCCAAAATCTCTGTAGACGTTCACTGAAATGAAAAATAAACAAACTAAATTAAAAAAAAAAGGAGAGTTAAGTGCTTAACCATTGTGCCACCAGGGCTGCTTCTGGAGAAGACATAGAAGTATTTACATGTAATCCTTGCTTCTTCCTAGCTAAATCACTATGTTGAGGTTGAGTACCTTAGAGTTAGAACTGACCCATAGCAGGCCATCTAGCAGCTTTTCAAAGAAACTTAATCACGTGGGAGAAGATTGCCAATCCTTTTTTCTGTGGAGCTGGTAGTGGATTTGAACTGTATGCCTTTGGGATTGCAGCACAGCTTGTTATTAATAGGCCACCAGAACTCCCTAAATAACAACTGTATGTATGCTTTTAGAAAATTGTTGTTAAAAATATTTGAAAAAAAAGAGATAATTGTTGTTATGTGCCATTAAGTGGGCACTGACTCATAGCTGATTCTCCAGCGGATTTTTGGAGGCAGTGAATCTCATGGGAGGAGATTACCCATCCTTCTCCTGCAGAACAACTGGTGGATTCACCACATGGCTTTGAGATTGCAGCTTAGGTTCTTACCACTAGGTCACCAGAGCTCTCTAATATAGGGAAATTTGGAACTAGAGTATTAATTTATAAAATAATCTAAAACTTGGCTTTATACTTCAGTAAAGTAAAGCCTCAGTAAAACGGACTGACACTCTAACTGGAACAATAGGCTTGAACATGGCAGAGACGGATCATGATGATGATGCAGGATAGGTGAGGTTTCAACAGGGTCACGATTATTGGCAGTCTGCTCAATGACACCTAACAAAATCACCAACAAGCATGCAAGCAATCAAAAAGAGTCAATATCTCTAATACTTTCATGTATTGAATTGAACTGTTTTGCTATACTACATGTTATCATCATTAGTTTTGATTGTATCATCTCAGAAATGAAATCAAAGCTGACATGTTTTTAAGATTTACTTGTCCCTGACTGTGTGCTCTTCATAGAGCCCAGACTCCTCAAGAAATGAAAACCATTCACGTTCAGTGTTTTGGCTTAATAGAAACACAGACAATGTTATGCCATCAATCAGATGCTATTACCTCTGCTGGGTTATTTTGAAAAATATGACTTTAGGTTGTAAATAAGAAGAATCATCAGAAAAAAATAATGGAGACATCTCTGGTTATGACTTTGCAGGCAGTCAGTTCAAGAAAATATATGTTGTTGCTTAGTCTTTGAGAATTTCAGAATAAGAGGGAAATTTGTTTTAGGACTTTTGGAGGAGAGAAACAATACACACGATTCCATGATAATTATGTCTAGAGATTAGATGGTTACTGGAGAGTTTCTCTTTCTCTCTCTCTCTGTGTGTGTGTGTGTGTGTGATGGCATTTTTCATAAAAAGTTCCACTGCTAACTGAAAGTTAGCACCTCTCTGGTGATTTGAATCCACCAATGGCTCCACAAGATGAGCAATCTCTTTCTCGGAGATTTCCAGCTTCAGAAAACCCTCAGGGGGGTCAGCTATGAATCAGTTCTAACTTTATAACAATGAGAATAAGAAGGTGATACTATTAGCAATAATTTACTAGGGTCTATATTTGCTTAATTAGTCTTTAGTCATGTAGTCACCAAAGCTGCATCTTTGTCAAATAATCATACAGAACTTGGATTGATTGAACTGATTTTTAAAGGACTAATTAACTATTACTCGAAGTTGCTGGTTCACAAGTGCAGTATGATCAGCCCTTTTGCTAGAGTTTACTTGGAAAATAAAAATTGATTATTAATATTAAAAATGAGTCTTTCCTAAACAATAGTGACCATTAGACAATGCTAATAAGTATCCTATATTGTCAATATCACCTTTTATATGAATCTTAAGAAAATATGTTGTCAGTCTATAATTTTTAGTAGTGAATTATATCCTATTCAAATACTAATTTCTTATATTTTTGTAAAGGTCTTTTCCTATATTCATTCTCTTCAAATCATAAAGATTTATTAATGTACAGTTGAAGAGCATCCATCAGTTGCGGAGTTTGGAGAAACTCCACAAAATCGAAGAAAACAAAAACCTGCCTAACTGTCCTTCCTTTGAAAATAGCATCAGTATGATTGTTAGAGCTCATAAAACTCAGAGAGTTTATTGTACTTCATGTCTTTTTAGTTTGGGCAGTTTTTATATCAATGGATTTTTCTGACAATATGTTTTACAAACTTACTTTTTGACAGTTTCAATCCACTACATACATACTATTCAATTGAAAAGTACTTGTTCCTCTATTCCCTTTACCCATTAAGACTTTATACAGCACTTTTCCATCCTTTTTCAGAATCACTTTAGCATTTTCTTTCATGCTTCTATTGTAGCACATCCGTGTCTTTGCATTTAATAAAAAAAAAATCCCAATGGAGATTTCTCTTTGGAGACAAATATGCCACCCTTTCCCAGATTCTTCTTTTTGTTTTCTTTTTATGTAATTTTGAATTTACAGGCAAGTTTCAGATTATACTCTATACCCAGATTTCCCAGTGGCTTACATTTGCCTCATTTATAATTCTACCTATATAATATTTTTCTGGACTATTTGAAAAGCAAATTGGAGAAGCTGTACCTATTTACCATGAAATAATTCTGTTTCTTAAGAAGAATGACTTTCTTTTACATAACACACTTCAATTCTCCAAATCAGAAATTTAAATACTGTGGGGGGAGGGGGGAGGGCTGCCTGAAAATCATCCGTCTGTGGGAAAGGTTTTTATGTGCCTTTTTGTTTTTGTAAAAAAGGAAAACCTGGAAAGACTGACTACATTTTATATCTGGATTTTTACAAATAAAGATGGCTGTTATAATGGGAAAAAAAAAAAGAAATTTAAATACTGGTACTAACACCAATATATAACCCACAATTAATCTTCAAATATCAACTGACTGTTAATTCCTTACATAATTCTTTTCCCACTAACAAAGAATCTAATGTCATCCATTGTATTGAATGGTATCCTCAGCTTTATTTTCTTTTAAAAACTTGTTATTACAAATTGGGATAAGCTTTCACAAAGCATATATGTTTCCCATTCAATAACTTAAATTTATCTATCTATCATCTATCTATCTATCTATCTATCTATCTATCTATCTATCTATCTATCTATCATCTATCTACAGAGGAAATTGCCTTTCACCAGCTTTACCTTTCTTAATTGTGACATTTTTTAAGAATACACGACTGTTACCTTGTTGAAGTACTCTCAATTTAGGCTACGTTGAAGTTTCTTCATTATGAGATTCAGGTGATTTATTTTTAACTGGAGTGATACTGAAATATGCCTCTCTCAACACATTATATAGTTTAGAGAACATGCTACCAGTTTGTTCCAACCAGAATATTTTAAGGTGTGCTTTGTCCTTTTAAGAAAAAGCGACTAGCTCAGAGTCAAAATTAAAATACAACCAAAAGCAATCTAGTGTCCAACACTTCTGAGTAAGATGTGGAAAAATACAGATTACACAAAATTAAAATGAATATGCCACTGTTTTTACCTATAAATGCTCTTTTCTTTTTTATTGTTTTTATATCTACATACTATTTTATTTTGCTCAATAAGTATGTCTACCTATTAGGTACAGACCTTTCCTCTACTCTGTAGCAAATGCCTTGAAATGAAAAACTTGTTACTCCATGGGCTCTTTTGCTTGCTTGCTTGTTTGTTTTTGATCACAAACCATCCCGACATTGCATGCAGTTTTGGCATCTGATGATGCAGACAAGACCTTGAATAATCTCTGTGAACATTTTCCTCCTCATTCTAAGGGTATGCCCCTCTTGCCAAACAACTCGTTTAATCTAGATTCCCGACACAGTTCTTGCTTACCTCTGAGTAATAGGTTTCAATATACCCTATCAGACTGTGGAATTCTTCAAATAGCCAGTGAAGAAAATAGTAACTACTTCAACTTCTTGATATAACACAGTTTGCCTTCTATACTCCCTGGTTGGTCACCCAGTAAAACTTCTGCATGACTCTGTGGGACATGCTACTCCTTCATTGCTTGGACAGTGAGTGTAGATGACTAAGAAACAAACACACACCAGTCACCACTTTTAGGTATCATGTGTTTGATTATCTTTATTATCTTAGGGCAAAAGTTTCTTCTTCACCAAGGAGTATGTGTTATTGTTATATGCACTTGGGTTGGAACTGACACATAGTTGACTCACCAGTGGGTTTTAAGAGGTTGTAAATCTCATGGGAGAGGATTGATCTATCTCTCTCAGAGCAGCTAATGGTTTAGAACTGCCTGCCTTGGGTTGGTTCACAATGCCATACTGTTAAAATAATAGAGCTCCCTAATATGTTGTTTGGAAGCAGGAGTGGCATCCACTTCCTAAATAACATGCCTCCAGAAACTGTATGAACTTTGATAAATGTCAAAAGCTGTAGAGGGTCACTATGAGTCGTCCTTGACTCAAAGGCCATCAATCAACAACAACAACATGTTGCAATATGTTATTATGTTTCTTCAAGTCATCTCCAACTCATATCAACTCTGTATACAGCAAAAAGAAACAGTGCCTGATGCTGCACCATCCTCATAATCTCCACTGAGCTTAAGCCCAGTGTTGCAGTTACTGAGTCAATCCATCTCCACAAATCTTTTTCTCTTGTGCTGACCCTCTACTTTTCCAAACATGGTGCCCTTTTCCCTCCTGACAACACTCTCTGAGGTGTTATCTCATATCTGAGAGGAAGTCTCACCACCCATGCGTCTAAGGAGCACTCTGGCTGCACATCTTCAAAGACAGAATAATAGTTTGTTCTTTTGACAGTCCATGGTATATATTCTATATTCTTTAGCTCAAAGATAGCAATTTTCCCTGTTACTTGTCTAACTTCTGACTCTTTCTGAAACAACTGTCAACTCTATGACTTGGGTAAGGGGGACCTTGGTCCCCAAAATGACATCTTTGCTTGTTGGTGATTTGAAAAGAAACTTAGTGGAATATTGTGTCACAATGTCTTTTGACTTTTTGACTGCTAGTTCGAGACTGCTTATAGATCCAAGTAAAATGAAATTGTTAACAATATCAGTCTTCATTTTTGTTATGATGTTACTGGTTGATCAAGCTGTTATGCTGAGGTGTAATCAAGAGGGAAGGCCATAGTGTTCAACTTTTTCATGAGTTGTCCCTCCTTTCTATTTTCAGCGAGCTAAGATGTGTCATCTTCAGGTTGTTGTTGACTCTATGCAGTATATAGGAAACAGTGATAATATTTCATCAGTCTTTATAATAATATCTTTATTGGAAGCCATGATTTGTTCCAACCCAAATAGATGCATCTGAAGCCTAATTCTGTTTACCAGACTTGAAAGTACCTGATACTAATTTGGTTGACGAAGGTGTGTCTGATTCAGGCCATGGTCTTTCTGATTGATCACTTGCTATACATTTGAGAGCTCAGCACTAAACAAGGATGACAAAAGAATAATTGATGTCTTTGAGCTGTATTGTTGGAGAAGTGTACTGACTATTACATGAACTTCCCAAAGAACAAACCAATACTTTTTTAAAATTCATTTTCTTAAATTTTTATTTTATACTGGTTTGCTTACAAAGTTCATGTACATTCATTTTCACACTATCTTCACTCACATCGAACAAATATGCCTTGGAGAAAGTGCAGTCAGAGTGCTCCTTGGAGATAAAGATGATACAGGACATGTTGCTAGGAGAAGCTATTCCTTAGAGAAGGACATCATACTTGGAAAGGCAAAGCGTTGGCAAAAGAGAGAAGACGCTCAAGCAGGTGGATTGACACAGAGATTGCTGTATTGGTCTCTAGTGTGTCAGAAAGAGTGAGATGGTCCAGAGTGGACATGGTTCAGATCTGTTGTTCACAGAGTTGCCCGGCTCATATTCAACTCCACTGTACCGGACAACAACAATAGTTTATGTTACAAATAAATGTCCTTGGATGTTTGTAGTCTCATTCCCTCCTGAGCCTCCATTTTTCTCTTACCTTTCTGCTGTCTCCTACTCAGTCTTTTTAGTTGGATCAACACATTGCTGTTGAGTTAGCAACTGACTCATAGTTAGCCACCTGCAGGCTTTTGGAGCCTGTAAATCACATGGGAAGAGTTTATTCATCCCTCCCCAGGGTAGCTGCTGGCGGATCCTCACCACTATGGGGGCTACCCCTGGAGTAATAGTGCAACTCCCTACAGACTGCTCTGACAGACCTTTTCCTTGAATTCTCCATGAACATTCTTTAACATCCATAATTCCATCTTCTCTCAAATTAGAAATCATCAATTCTAACGTTTCCCAGAACGCCAGACTTAACTAAAAACTTTCCTTTGGAAATTTTCTCTTTGGTATCTCACAATTACCTCAAAGTAATTTCCATTTTTTCTACCTCCTAACATTTCTTCTTTGTCTATACTTCTTATCTGGCTAATGATGTCCAGCCACTTGACAATGAAATGAAATTATTTCTTTTTGTCCTCAAGGTACCTGATTCTCCTGGTGGCTGGGAATGTTACTGACAACCCTCAATTGTGTCTCTACCTAACTAAGTTGGCTTGTGTTTAAAGGGGCTGTTGTGTGCAGGGGTATACTCCTTTCCTGGTGACGACTCTGCTGATTGATGACAAAGGAATAAATATGCCTTGCCTACTTGCTTCAATTTACAAGATTGTAGACAAGCTCCAGAGCCTTCTCCCTCACCCCAAATTGGAAATTACCATACAGGGCTGCACTATAGCCAACTTCTTCCCCTGGTAACTATTTTTGATTTGTTATTGTTAGATGTGATTGAGTAAAATATTACTTAAAGGAACCCTATGGACCTTTATCTATCCTACTCCAATCTCACAATCTCTACTATGTTCAAGTCCACTGTTCAATTACTATGTCAGTCCATCTCCTTGAAGGAGCTTTTACTTTTCCCAATAAGACACATTTTTCCAAAATCTGGTGCCTTCTGATTATATTCCTAAAGTTTGTTAGATGAAGTTTTACAATCCTTACCCTGGTTGCATTTCTTCTAAAACAGATTCGCTTATGTTTTCACAGCCTATGAAATACTTAGGAAGTTCTATTGGCCTACTGACAAGAAGCTGTGCTGCAATCCCAAAGACACACAGTTCAAATCTACCAGCTACCCCACGAGGGAAGGATGGACAGTCTCCTCCCATGTGATTAACTGTTTTTGAAAACCCTCTATGAGTCTTATGGGTCTTTTCTGACTCGATAGTACACAACAACAACAACAACTACCAACACCACAATTCAAAGGCATCCATTGTTCTTTGCTCTTTCTTAGTCATTGTCCAAATATCACATGCGTATGAAGCATTAAAAACACCATGGCTTGTACATAAGGTTGTTAATAGTTGGAACTCACTCACATATACCTTATAAGAACAACATAATGGGTTTCTAGAAAGTTAGCCATTTACTTTTAATATTGCCAAAATGTAAGTATACTTTTGTGCCTCTCTGAAGAAAATTTCTTGTTTTCACTGAAACTTAATACAGATTTTACTCTCTTTTATTCACTGGATATAATTTTTATAATCACCATGTCCAGCATACACTTAACTTTTTCTCAAAATCTGTAGATTGTGTATATATTGATTTCTTTAGATACATGTGACTCTATGCTACACATAAACTATGGGCTAGAAGCCAGATGCTAGAATTATGAACCTTTTTAATTATCTTGAAATCATCTACTCAAAATTACATTAATTTTATTTGCACCTCAAATGAAATCACAGTAAGAAAACATTCAGTGATGGCTGAGGAAGTCCCTGACCTTCAAGAAAAGTTTGTGGGGCTATACTAGCTAATGAAAACAACTGGCTCTTACTTTTGAACAAGAGGTTAATTCTTGGCTTGGTATAACTTTTCTGTTTTATTTTCCTTTGCTTAAGACATATAGCCCTTGTAGTTTTGCAATTATTAAGGGGCAAAAACAACATTTACCAACTTTGCTAATATGTGAAGTATTTGTGGAACTTTTATGTATTCCTCATTTTCATTAAATGCACGTTTATGATAAAAACCATACTTTTTTCTCTTTATACGGAATGTAGGATTGAACTGCCATTAAGTTAAAATTTTAAAGAAATCTCTACTTACATTTTCCATTAAAAGTAGGATTCAATGTCAATTTTAAAAGCATGGAAAAATGTCTCAGCAACACAGATAAAATTAAAAAAAATGAAATACCCAGAAGCATCTGCCAATCTCCCATGAATACTGCCCAATCTGTGCTATCATAAAATAAGAATAGGGGTCTTTGCTTAAAATTACTAGTGCATGGAACTTCATTAACTAACCCAGCCAATCAATTACAGTCCCTGAAAGAGGCAAGATAGGACTTTAGGGTAATATAACCATTTTCCTCATTAAATACTAACAAGTCAGTTCTCGTACTTTCCTGATATCATTATGTTTCCTACATTTCTTCCATGCCCATTAACTGTAATCCTAATAATCACATATCTGCTTATAGCAGCCTTTCTTGTTAATTCACATAATGTATCACTTTGAGTATCCTTCTCTGGTAGTTACAGATATTCCTCCTTTGGCAAAGCTGTCAATCCAAAATATCTTACCTTTCAGTATGAATCTGCTTGAATCTTTGAAGCAGTGCAGTAATAAAATGCACGGTTGAAAATTTTAGTGAATACAAAACGAATGACTGGAAAATTGGTACCGTGATGAGGTTTATTAACAATGTCAGGATGCAGCCTACCTATGATGTTTTTCTAAGTGCAAGGTTGCTTAGCTAACTGATGGGACAGGAAATCCCCTGTGAATTGAGAAAGGGCATTGTTTACATGAACTACTCTAATGAGATCTGCACCATTATTTAAAAAAATACATTTTTGGGTCTTAAAAATAGGATATAAAAAGGCTTATGATGAAATTATTTACACTGTTGAGTTAGGAATGCACATATATTAAATATTTCTAACTATAATATTTTTCTTAATCAGTGAGCTGTCTATTTAATAAAGAAAAGTTACATTATATTATATTTAAACACACACATGTATATATAATATTTGAGTCTGTGACTAAAGCTTATAATATGGTATATAAGCCCACATTATTTTTTAAAAATTAAAGAGTGGATAGAAAATGAACATTGCACTGGAATAGATGAAGGAAAGAACAGTTTAAAAGGAATATGTGACTAGGCATTATATGTATGACAGAAGTTCGAAATAGGAAGTGCACTGCAAAGTGGACCAGGAGAGGGGTAGGAGAAAATTGTGCAATAATGAATGTTGTTGTTGTTATGTGCTATTGAGTCACTTGTGACTCCTAGTGACCCTTTCTATGTACAACAGCCCGGAAACCTATTCTATGCCAACTTCACTGTCTCTGACACACCTGCCATCATTACCCCAGTCACTGTAATCAATCCATTTCATTGATGGTTTTCTTCTCTTTCTCCATCCTTCCACCCTTCCAAGCATGATGTCCCTCTCCAAGGACAAATCCCTCCTTACAAACATGCCCACCATATGTCAGACAAAGCTTCAGAATCCTTACCTCCAAGGAGCACCCTAGCTTCATCTTCTCTAGGACAAATCTGTTTATTCTCATGGCAGCGCCTGCTATATTCAACACTCTTCTCCAGTACCACAGCTCAAAGGCATGAATTGTCTTTCTATCATTCCTAGTCATTGCCCAGCTCTCTGACGCATAGCAAGCAATTGAGAGCACTATGACCTGGATCAGGCACACCTTAGTCTCCAGACTGATATTGTTACCCTTCATTACTTTGGTGAGCTCCCTGACGGCCGACTTTCCCAATGCAACTAATCTCTTGATTTCCTGGCTACTGGTACCAAGAGTGTTGATTGTGGAGCCAAGCAAGCTAAAGTTGTTAACAATCTCAGTCTCTTCACCATCTATCATAATGCTGCCAATTGGCCCAGTGGTGAGAATCTTTGTTTTCTTAATGTTGAGCTTCAATCCATATTGAAGGCCGCAGTCCTTGATTTTCTGTAGCAAGCACTTCAGGTCCTCCTCAGTTTTAGCAAGCAGGGTTGTGTCATCTGAATAACACAGGTTTTTGATGAATCTTCCTCCAATCCTAATGCCACATTCCTCCTCATAGAGCCCCACTTCCCGGTGATCTGTTCTGCATATAGATTGAAAAGGTAAGGAAATAGGATACATCACTGGCATAACTTTCCTGATTTTGAACCATCAGTGTCTCCTTTCTCTGTTCTGATGACTGCCTCCTGGTCCAAGTATAGGTTTCGTATAAGCACAATCAAATGTTTTGGGATCCCCATTCTTTTCAGAGTCAGCCACAGTTTATTGTGATCCACACAGTCAAACATCTTTGCATTGTCAATGAAACACAGATAGACATTCCTCTGGTACTCTCTGCTTTCTATCAAGATTCATCTAACATTAGCTAAAATATCTCTAGTACCACTGCCTCTACTAAACCCAATCTACATGTCTGTCCGCTCTCTGTTGATATACTGTTCCAGTTGTTTTTGAATAATTTTCAGCAAAATCTTGCTTTCATGTAATGTTAATGATATTGTTCAGTAATTTCTGCATTCTGTCTGGTCACCTTTCTTTGGAATGGGAACAAATATCGATCTCTTACAGTCACTTGGTCAGGTGGTTGTCCTCCAGATTTCTTGGCACAACTTAGTAAGTGTATCAGGGCAGCATCTATTTGTTGAAATATGTCAATTGGTAGGCCATAAATTCCTGGAGCTTTGTTTTTTATTCATTTTTTCAGAGTGGCTTGAACTTTTTCTTTCATCACAGGCTCTTGCTCATACGTTGTTTCATGAAATTCTTCTGTGTCAGCCAATTCCTTTTGGTACAGTGACTCTGTATACTCCTTCCATCTTCTTTTGGTGCTTCTTGGATTATTTAATATTCTGCCCCCCCCAAAAAAAAATTAAGAATTGAAACTCATGACGAATATTTTTCAATTCTTTCAACTTAGGAAATGCTGAGTGAGTTTGGCCCTTTTGATTTTCTGACTCCAGCTCTTTGCATATTTTATTATAGTATTTTGTCTTGTCTTCACGAGCTGCCCTTTGAAATCTTCTGTTCAGCTCCTTAATTTCTTCCATTTACTTTGGTCATTGCACTCTAGTGCAATATTCAGAGTCTCATCTGACATCCATCTTGGTCTTTTCTTTTTCCTCTGCCTTTGTAATGATGACCTTTTACATTTTTCATGGATGATATTGTTGATGTCCTCCCACAGCTCATTTGCTCTTTCCTCATTGATGTTCAAACCTGTTCCTGAGATGGTTTTGAAATTTGAGTGGGATAGAAGTTGATTTAATTTTTTTCAGCTTCAGCTTGAATTTTCATATGAGTAGTTGGTTGTCCATCTTAATGCTGCCAATTGGCCCAGTGGTGAGAATCTTTGTTTTCTTGATATTGAGCTTCAATCTATATTGAAGGTTGCAACCCTTGACCCTCTGTAGCAAGCGCTTCAGGTCCTCCTCAGTTCCAGCAAGCAGGGTTGTGTCATCTGCATAACACAGATTGTTGATGATTCTTCCACCAATTCTGATGCCACACTTCTCCTCACAGGGCCCAGTCTCCCAGATAATCTGTTCTGCATATAGGTTGAAAAGGTATGGAGACAGGACACAACTTTGAACCATGCAGTGTTTCCTTTCTCTGTTCTGACAACTGACTCCTGCTCCAAGTATAGCTTTTGTATATCCATGATCAAGCATTCTGGGATTCCCATTCTTCACAGAGTCATCCACACCACCGTTTGTTATGATCCACACAGTCAAACGCCTTTGTATAATCAATGAAATACAGATAGACAATCCTCTGGTATTCCCTGCTTTCACGTAAGATCCATCTAACATTAGCTGCAATATCTCTAGTACCACAACCCTTTCTAAACTCTTCTGCACTTCTGACAGCTCTCTGCTGATATGCTGTTCCAGTTATTTTTGGATAATCTTCAGTATAATCTTCCTTGTATGTGATATCAATGATATTGTTTGATAATTTCTGCACTCTGCTGGTCACCTTTCTTTGAAATAGGAACAAATATCGATCTCTTCCAGTCAGTTGGCCAAGTGGTTTTTCTCCAGATTTCTTGAAAAAACTTGGTGAGCATGTCCAGGGCAGCATCTGTTAGTTGAAATACAGCAATTGGTATGCCATCTTCCTGGGGCCTTATTTTTTGCTAATTTCTTCAAAGCTGCTTGAACTTCTTCCTTCATCACCATAGGCTCTTGCTCATATGTTGTTTCATGAAATTCTTCTGTGTCTGCCAATTCCTTTTGATACAGTGACTCAGTATGCTCTTTACATCTTCTTTTAATGCTACTTGGATCACTTAATATTCTGCCTAAAGCATCCTTAATTATAGTAACTTGAGATTTGAATTTGTTCTTCAGTTCCTTGAGCTTAAGAAATGCTGAGCAAGTTCTGCCCTTTTGATTTTTCTGACTCCAGCTCCTTTAACATTTCATTGTAATATTGTACTCTGTCTTCCTGCACTGCCTTTTGAAATCTTCTGTTCAGCTCTTTATATCTTGAATTCTTCCTTCTGCTTTGGCCTGAGATTGTTCACAACGTAAGCTTTCTTTTTTTTTTTTTTTTTTTTTAGCGTAAGTTTTCTTGACTCCACGGTCAACACTCCAACAAAAGACATATTGTGATGAGAAAGTCTGCTGTTAGGGACCTCTTCAAAGAACTGAAGACTAAGGTTCACCTGATACAAGCCATGGTATATAAAATCACGTGCTCTGCATCAGAGATCTGGACAATAACTAGGGAAGATAGAAAGAGAATTGATGCCTTTGAGCTGTGGTGCTGGAGAAGAGCATTGACTATACCATGGACTGCTAAGAAAACAACAAGTTCATCCTGGAGAGGGTTAAACCAGGCTACTTCTTGGAGGCAAAGATTCTGAGGCTTCATAGGCCATACTTTGGACATGTTGTAAGGAAGACCTGGTCCTTGGAGAAGGATGTCATGCTTGGGAGGGTGGAGGGACAGTGCAGGAGAGTATGACTCTTTATGAGGTGGATTGATTCAGTGACTGTGATAATTGGGGGGGGGTGGAGACAATGAGATTGGCACAGGACAGAGCAGGATTTAGGGCTGTTGTACATAGGATCACTATGAGTCACGAGTGACTCGACAGCATATAACAACAACAATTGGTTTTCTGTTCCACAATCATCACCTGGCCTAGTTTTTATAGATATTATTGAGCTCGATTTAATTTATTTGCATACTATCAAGTGAAATTCATTTGTATAGTTCGCATTTGTGTTTCTTATAAAAGGTATTTGCAATGAATAAGTCACTGAAAGTACAGGATTCTATCATTCTATCTCCAGCTTCATTTCTGTCACTAAGTCCATGTTTTCTAACTACTGATACTTCTTTCTCATTCCCAACTTTTGTATTCCAATCACCCATTATTATTAATGCATCTTGATTGCATGTTTGATTGATTTCTGACAGCAAAAGTTGATAGAAATCTTCTATTTTCTCTTCTTTGGCTCTAGTTGCCGATGCATGTATTTAAATGATAGTGGTATTTATTGGACTTCCTTGCATAAATACTAAAAAAAAGAAAGTTAACTGAGAAGGAAGGGAAATGTGTAACAATAAATGAATGAAAATCCAACTTTTCTGCAAACTTTCACTAAAATCACAATTAAAAAAAATACATTCTCTATTTCCCTCACTCTTTGTTCCTCTATCAAGCCATTCTCTGCCAATTCAAGGGTTTTCTGACAAGCTTTAGAATATAATTTAGCAAAACTGTAAGGTTGTTGTTAAAACAAACAAAACATAACAAAAACTCTTATTCATTCCAGTCAAGTTGATTTCAACTGACAGTAACTCTGTAAAATAGAGTATAACTGCTTCATAGGATTCCCAAGGGAAATTAATTTAGAAGGTTTGAATTTTGTCACAGGTGACAAGGTTCCCATATGTGAATTCCGTTGAATTATAAGACGAGTCCAGGCTGCTTTACGCAAAGGAAATTTAACCTACTGCTCAACCTATCTGTTGCTTTATTTATTTTCTCATTCTTTTAATTTATGTACCTTTATTCTTTATTTACTATGATTTCTATAGAAATAAAATATATATGCATAATTAAATATCACTTGATATATATGTTATTTTCAGTAATCTTGACTAAATATTCACTTGAAAAAGATCTGTTATTTTTCTCCTTTATTGTTTTTTGAGGATCATTTAAGTATTCAGGCAGCTCACAGATCTCTTGAAAGTCTAGTCAGTAAAGTAATCATTTGGTATGAATGGTTTAAATAATTCCCATGATTTTCTGGATTTACCTTGGCTATAGATGCCAATAAGTGATGGATACTAGTACTAAAAATAAGTGATATGACTCCTACTATTCATTGTTGTACAGTGAGTGCTGATTCATAATTAAACCAACAGCTAATTTTTGGAGACTGTAAATCACAAGGGAGGAGATTACCTGTCTCTCTCCTGTGATATTATCTGGCCACCTTTACATTAGCAGTGCAACATCCTACACACTACACCCTCATAATAACATCATCATGAATGTTTTGCATGCATATTAAGCAGCATATGGGGTATTTTTAAGAGCAAAATTTTTTACTTAGCATGATTAAAATGTGCACTTGGAAAAGGTACAGTCAGAATTCTCCTTTGAGGCAAGGATGGTGAAACTTCACCTCACATACTTTGGGTATTTTGCTAGAAGGGGCTTTTTCTCAGAAAGGGACATAATGCTAGGAAAGGTGGAAGACCAGCAAAAGAGAGGAAGACCCTCAGTTTGATGGAGTGACACCGTGACTGCAGCAATGGGCTCAAGTCTGTCAGAGATGATGAGGACATCACGCTTGGAAAGGTGGAGAGTCAGCATAAGAAAGGAAGACCCTCAATAAGATAAATTTACACTGTGACTATAGCAATAGGCTCAAGTATGTCAGAAATAATGAAGATGGCACAGGATAGAGCAGGGTTCAGGTCCTTGTGTTGTTGGAGGCACATAACAATGTAACAACATAGTAAAACACACAGCATATTAGCACAAGGGTCTCTAGTGACCTAGTACATAGGGAACTGCATTGCTAACTGAAAATTCATGCCTCTGTGTAGATTCAAATCTGACAGTCACTCAAGAGAAGAAAGATAGATAATCTTCTGCTATGCAATTTGTAGCCCTCAGACACTCACTGCAGAGTCACCCATGAGTTGGTTACAACTGAACAGCAACAACTTTTTATTTTGGTATTATTAAAACAGATAAAATGTGAGATTACTTAAACACTTAAAACAGTTCGCTAGCTGTTCCATGGGAGAAAGATGGTCAGTCTCCTCCTGTGTAATTAACTGCCTCTGAAAATCTGCTGGAGGGTCAGTTATTAGTCGATTCTGATTTTATTATTTTTATGGCATAAAACAGCAACAAGAATAACAAGACCTAGAAGGAGGAGTTAGTTTCCCACTACTAAATGACATTACATAATAGCTAAATAGCATATAAATGCAATTTGCATAAGTCAAAATTTTATGTTTGCATGTTCAAGTCACTAAAAAGTAAGAAGAGCTTTGTGTTAGTACTTTTAATGAACAGATTATGAGTATTTTACATAACAAAAATAAATACTGAGAAATATTAAGTCTGAATGATACAGCACATTATAGAACAGAAGTGCTTGCTGCAGAAGGTCCAGGACTACAGTCTTCAAAATGGATTGAAGCTCAACATCAAGAAGACAAAGAATCTCACCACTGGGCCAATTGGCAGCACCATTAAAGATGGAGAAAAGATTGAGGTTGTTAACAATTACAGCTTGCTTGGATCCATAATCAACACTCTTAACACTAGCAGTCAGGAAATCAAAAGCTGGCTTTCTCGGAGAAAATTGGCTGTCAGGAACCTCTCCAGAGTGCTGAAAAGTAACAGCAGTCTAGAGACAAAGGTGTACCTAATGATAGGCCATGGTCTTTGCAATTACTTCATATGCTTCAGTGAGCTGGACAATGACTAAGGATGACAGAAGAAAAATGAATGCCTTCGAGTTGTGGTGCTGGAGGAGTCTTGAACATACCACAGACTGCCAAGAAAACAAACAGGTCATTTTGGAGAAGATGAAACCATGTCTGTCTTTGGAGGATAGGATTTTAAAGCTCTGTCTCACATATTTTAGGCTCGTGGCCAGGAGCACCGGTCCTTGGAAAAAGACTTCATGTTTAGAAGGTGGAAGGACAAAGCAGGAGAGGAAGACCCTAGACAAGATGGATTGGTATGGTATCTGGAGAAATGGGGGTGAGTGTATCAGAGTTAGTGAGACTTGGTCAGGACAGGGAAGGGTTCAGAGCTGTTGTACATAGGGTCCCTATAGGTCGCAGGTTATTCAAAGGCACATAAAAACAAAAACATACTATAATGGTTGTTTTTTATTTAAGCCTCTTGTTTAGAGTCAACAAGATTTCAAGGAGGAACTTTGTATTTAAAAGTCAGTTGTTATATTTTGAAGGAACATTCTTACAAGTGGGACAGCATTTTTCCATCAATATGCTGTACTGAGGTAACCTTAGGCTGCTGTGATGCTGAACTTTGTGCCACTGGGGTGTCAAATTACATTACAGTTGCTCATGGAGAACAGTGTTTGATGGAGCTCCCAGCTTAAGATAGGTTTGAAAGCAAGAGTGGTATCCACTTAGTAAACAACATCCCTCTGGAAACTTTGAGAAATGACAATAGTTATAGAAAGCCTTCAGGTCTTTTGCTCATAGGGTCAGTAGTGTGTCGTGCTCGACCGGATGACAATAAAACACAACAACAATGGATTGAAAATGTAAAATAAATAATCATTATTTGAGCTGTGATAGTTGTTTTAATATTAAATTGAAATATTAATGGAAACCAGAAAGAGAAGGGAAAGGAGAAACACCGTTAACTCTGTTATTCCAAACTAATTATTGTTATTATTTTGGTTTATTCCTTCTGATGTTTCCCCATGCATATTTTTATTGAATTACCATAATAACATATTATAGACATTTACATTCTTTGTGTATATTTTTGAGTTTATGTAAAATTCATAAGTGTTTCTTTTACAGTTGCTTATTATTTTATTGCACAGAAATGTAAATATTTAAATAACTGTCTGTTGGTTATAAAATTTCCTATTTTTTCTCCAATATAACTCCATAATAGATACCTTTGTGCATTTGACATATTTTGTATCTTATTTTTCTTCAGAATAGATTTCTAAGAGCAGAATTGCTGGATAAAAGTTTCCAAATATTTTGTCACATAAAGTACATTTTAACTGATTACTAAAAAGCTAGGAAGCTCTGATGGCTTGGTGGTAAAGAATTGTGATGTCAACCTGAAGACATGCAGTTCAAATCCACTAGCTTCTTTGAGGTAGAAAGATGAGCCATCTTCTCCCGTGCAATTACTGCTTCTGAAAATCCACTGGAGAGTCAGCTGTGGGTTGACTCTGACTAGACAGTACACAACAAAAACAACAACAAGAAAGCAGAAGATGTTTGTAATTGTATAGTAACTTCTTAGATAATGAGTAGTAGACAAATATCCATTTTCTCCAGGTCTTTGAATTTCAATGGGTTAATGAAAGAAGTTGAGGTGCCAGTTTAAAGCATGAAGTTTGAATTCACTAGGTGCTACCAGGAGACAGATAAGCAATATCTTCCCTGGCAATTTATTACTTATGAAAAGCTGCTGATGGGTCAGCCAAGATTTGGTTTAGACTCAAGGGTACATAACAACTATAAACTAGAGCAAGCTTCAAACTGGTTTAATCCAGTTTAGTCATGACCAATCCAGGTTGTTTTTGTTATTATGTGCTATCAATTCTCCTGTGACCCATAGTGACTGAATGTACAGGAGCTCTGAACCCTGTGCTTTTCTGAGCCAGTTTCACTAATTTTGACACAGCAGCCCCCATTGCACTAGTTCCAGTATCAATCTATCTCATTGGGGTCTTTCTCTCCAGTGCTGTCCCTTTCTACCCTTCCAAACATAATGTCCTTCCCCAAAGGCCAGTCTCTCCTGGCTACGTGCCCAAGGTATGTGAGATGGAGCTTGAAAACCCTAGCCTCCAAAGGGAGCATTGGTTTCACACTCTCCAAGACATACCTATTTGTTTTCTTGGCAATCAGGATATGTTCAAGCCTCTTCTTCAGCAAAGGCATTGATTCTTCTTTTGTCTTCCTTATCCATTGTCCAGCTCTCTGATGAATTTCAAAGACCCAGGCCTAGATTAAGCACTCTGGAGAGATCCCTGACAATAGATTTTCCCAGTGCAATTTGTCTTTTGATTTCCTGATTGCTGGTGCCAAGAGTGTTGATTGTGAAGCTGAGCAAGCT
This sequence comes from Elephantulus edwardii, assembly GCF_000299155.1. NCBI lineage: Eukaryota > Metazoa > Chordata > Mammalia > Macroscelidea > Macroscelididae > Elephantulus > Elephantulus edwardii. The sequence continues at coordinate 5,274,892 of NW_006399878.1, read as the reverse complement.
GTGATTGTTAACAACCTCAATCACTTCTCCATCTATCATGGTGCTGCCAATTGTTCCAGTGGTGAGAATCTTTATTTTCTTTATGTTGAGCTTCAATCCATACTTAAGGCTGCAGCAAGCGCTTCAGGTCCTCCTCAGTTTCAGCAAGCAAGATTGTGTCATCTGCATAACATAGCACAGTAGAATCAGTGAATTTGTAAAACATGAAAATTCAAGAATAACTGGATTGAGAAAACTGACAGGTTGAGGACCTTAAATGGGAGGCTCAGAAGAAGTATAATGCTCCTGTTCAGAAGCTTGTTAGCAGAAATTGGATGATGGCCAAAATTGTGAAGAGTGGCACAGACTAAAAGTGGTGAGGCTGGCTGCCAACTTTGAGCACATCACAATTATTTCTAATTTTGCAGATCAATAGATTTGTGTGTTTAGATGTGCAAAGCACACACTACCTATGTTTTCAAAGAGGAAGATTAAATTTCTAGCAGAGCACTAACCTGTAATTTTTCTTATTCTAATGATTGTTCTAGTCTATCTATACTTTACAAAGAGGTGCATCTTGATTTTGTGTCATTGGTCTTGAATGAACCAGGTTCAAGGCCCAACTTAGATGAAAAAAATTACATCTTCTTGGGTTTTATTTTAGTAAGGTATATAGCATGTGGTCTTCTTTAGTGAAAAAAGAGGCAGACTTTGAACAAAATGATTAACAAAGTTGTAGCAATAATAAGCTCAAATGTAGCAATAATTGTGAACATAGCTCACTCGATGGTGTTTCACTCTTCTGTGCATTGAGTCACCGATTTGCAACAAATGTGATGAAATTTAACCACAGCCATGTGAGTGAAATCTCTTAATAATTTGATAAGATAGAGATGTGCCGTGTGACACCTGTAGGGCCATTTCTGAAAACGTGCTTTAGGCATCTTCTTTGCTTTTCCTTTGTATTTCTTTCTTGTTCCTACTCCCCCAAAGTTGAATGGAGTGACTGAAGGTTACTGCCATCTCCAGTTGTAAGGAAAAGGACCATGTACCAGCATGGTAAGTGGAGAAAGACATTGAGTCTTATGAGCCATGCTTTACAGGGCTGCTCTTCTAGGCCTGAACTAGCTGCATCTTGATTCTTCCTTTAGAGAGAAATCAGCTTTTCATTTACTTGTATAGCTGTCATTTTGATATTGTATTATGTGCAGTTAAACATTATTCTTTTACAGACAATATTTCTCTTTTTCCACATGTTTTGGGGTGGGTTTTTAAATTTTTTTAATTAATTAATTAGGTAAGTAAGTAATTAAGTAATTAATTAATTTTTCATTTCCATGAACATCTACAGAGATTTTGGAATTCCCTTCATTCATTGTTGCACCCTTCTTCCCGTCCCCCACCTCTCCCCCTCCCCCCCATTTGCTCCCCTCCTTGAAAAGCAAAAGAAAAACTCCCTCATTGGTACACAACCCCCCCTCCGCCGCACATCCCCCAACCCCACCCCCATCCCCAAATACAATCCACCCTGCAACCCTCATTCCGTACTCCTATGATAAACATAATGCCCTAAAATATAATACTTTTAAACTATTCTCTCACCCATATACTTCAATGTAGTAAACATAAGTTGCTTTTTACTAGATAGATCATATATTCAAGAGAACTACTTTAGCCTGTAGAATACACAGACCATAAAAACCAAGAACAGTTTTCAGTAAAAAGAAGAATGGCCTAGATGATTTTGAAAATAATGTTCATTAACCACATCTATTAGTGATATATTTAATTCTGTCCTCTATCCTATACTTGGACCAGGAAGCAGTTCTCAGAACAGAACAGGGAAGCACTGCATGGTTCAAAATCAGGAAAGGCGTACATTAGGGATACATCCTGTCTCTGTGCCTTTTCAATCTGTATGCGGAACAGATCATCTGGGAAGCCGGGCTTATGTTAAGCAGATGACACAACTTTGCTTGCTGAAACTTAAGACCTGAAGCACTTGCTGGAGAAGGTCAAGGACTATAGTCTTCAATATGGATTGAAGCTCAACATCAAGAAGACAAAGATTCTCCCCACTGGGCCAATTGCCAGCACCATTATAGATGGGGAAGAGATTGAGGTTATTAACAATAGTAGCTTGTTCAGTTTCACAATCAACATTCTTAACACTAGCAGTCAGAAAATCAAAAGATGAATTGTATTGGGAAAATCTACTGTCAGAGACCTCTCCAGAGTGCTAAAACGCAATGATGTCAGTCCAAAGACTAAGGTGTGCCTAATCCAGCCCATAGTCTTTGTAATTACTTGTTATGTATCAAAGAGCTGGATAATGACTAAGGATGATAGAAGAATTGATGCCTTTGAGTTGTGGTGCTGGAGAAGAGTATTGAACTGCTGAAAAAAGAAATAAGTCTCTCTTGGAGAGGATGAAACAGTCTCTCCCTGGAGACTAGAATTTTGAAGCTCCATCTCACATACTTTGGGCACATGGACAAGAGAGACTGGTCTTTGGAGAAGGACATCATACTTGGACTGGTGGAGGGACAGTGCTGTAGAAGAAGGCCCAACATGATGGATTGATACAACAACTGGGACAATGGGTGTTGGTGTGTTGGATTTGGTGAGACTGGCTCAGGACAGGGAAGGGTTCAGAGCTGCTGTACAGAGGGTCACCATGGGTCACAGGTGACTCAATGGCACATAACAACATCTTAAAATTGACTCTATGAGTTCCTAAAAATTTGGAAGAATAGACCTCAGTATTTATGACATGCCCACATATATTTCTAATCTATTTAATATTTTTTGTTTCATAGAACCATAAAACTTGAAAAGGTATAAATGATTTATTTGGCAAAGACCTCTTCTATCAGAATAGGTTTCACTTTCTGCAGATGTACAAGACAAATTTTATTTATGTGTTGTTAATTCAGGGGTCAAAAGACTAACTACTATGAGTTGTAATGGAGCCCTAGGGAGTTCTGGTGGTCTAGTGGTAAGAAGCTGTTCTGTAATCCTGGAGGCACATGGTTCAAATTCACCACCTGCACCAAGGGAGAAGGATGGGAAATACAGTCTTGTGCAATTAACTGCCTCTGAAAACCCAGTGAAGGCTTTGCTATGGATCAGTTCCAAGTTGGCAGCACACACATGCAAAAAAACCACAAAGAAACCGCCACCCCCCCAAAAAAACCAAACCAACAATATAGTCCTGGGGAGCTCTGGTGGCTTAGTTGTAAGAAATTGTCCTGCCAATGTGAATGTATGTGGTTTAACTCACTAGCTACTTTGTGAGGGAAAGGTGGTCAGTCTGTGCCCACGCATGTGATTAATTGCCTTGGAAAATGCATCAGAGGGTCAGCTTATAGGTCAGTTTTGACTCAGCGGCACATAACAATAGCAACAAAGGTAAGATGGTCAAATGCTTGATTATTAAATAAAAGATTAGTAGTTTAAACCACCTGTTAGCTCTAGGAGAGAACCATATCATAATATGCTTCCATAGATATTACGATCTTGAAACTCCTAGGGGACAGTTCTACTTCGTCACATAGGGTTTCTTTGATTTGAAAATCGGCTTGAGGACACTTAACTATGAGTTCATCTTACGTGGATCTGCAAACAACATCCTTAGTACCAGCCATCAGGAGATCAAGGGGCACATTGTTTTGGGAAAGTAAACTGTCAGGGCAATTTCAATACCAGAGAGGAATTATGTCAGTTTGGAGACTACCGTGTGCCTAATTCTGGCCATGCTCTTTTCAATCACTTGCTATGTGTCTGAGCGATGAAAAAGAATAAGGATGGTAGGAGGAGAATTGATGCCTTTCAGTTGTGTTGTTGGAAAAGAGCACTGAATATCCTATGGATTGCCAAAGAAAAGAACAGATATTTGTTTCTTGGACTCACAGATTGTTAGGCTTTGACTCACAAATTTTGGAATTGTTGTTTGAAGAGGCCGTTCTTTGGAAAGTGATATCATGCTTGGAAAGGTGTAGAGTTGATAAAAGATAGGAACATTCCCGAATTGGTGGTTTGCATGATGATATGCAGCAATGAGATTATTATGTATATCAGAGATGATGAGGATGGCACAGGGTAGGACAGGGTTCAGATCTGTTGTTCGTAGTGTTGCTACTTGGCTCAATAGCACCTAACAACAATTACAAAAACAAACACTTGACAACAGATTTACTATGACATTTTAGCTGATATTGTTTATGAGTAAAAATTTAATTTTACTCAGATTTACAACCACTGCCAATGGAAAAAGTAGTCAATACATAAATTCTATATTGCACTGAACAAATCTTTTGTCAACCATTTCAAAGAGCTAAAGAGTATAAATGTCATTTTAAAGACTAAGGTATGTTGAAGTCAAGTTGTATTTCCAATTGGTTTCTATAGCTGTAAAAGGTAGAAAACGAACAAGAACAATAGAAAACATTGATGTGTTTTTTTTTTTACGTTGATGTGTTTGAATTGTGGTGTTTGTAAAGAATATTGAACATAATGTGAACTGCAAAAAGAACAATTTTGGAATAAGTATGGAAAGAGAGGCCTTGGTGAGACTTCATCTCATATACTTTGGACATGTTAACAGGAGGGCCTAATCTCTGCGGAAGAACATCATGCTTAAAAATGTTGAGGAAAACCCTTAAGGAGAAGATAATGGACATAATGTCTGCAATACTGAGCTTCTCCTAGCCCTTCCTTACAGTTTTCATAGTAGTGTGCACTTGCTATCTTACTTTATTGTTGGGTTTTTTTTTTGTTGTTGTTGCTGTGTACCATAGAGTTGTAACCAACCTATAGCCGACCCTCAAGTGAGTTTTCAGAGGCAGTTAATAGCACGGAAGGAGATTGCCCACCCTTCTCCTGTGGAGCAGCTGGTGGCCTTAAACTGTGTGCCTCTGGGATTGCAGCGCAGTTTCTTGCCACCAGAGCCCCCTTACTGTACACTTTAACTAGTCTTCCTTTACCCTCTTTACTCTCTAGCCCAATTTCCTTTTACTCATTGGATGATAAAATTTTGGAATGAGAAAGAAACCTGCTCTGAATTCCCTATTGTAGAGAACGAATACATTTTTAGTTAACCTAATTGACTTTCCTGAAAGCTATTTGTGCAACAATTAAGAGTGATTTGCATGCATTTTTAATTCTGCACTGCTTTTCTGCATTCATGACAACTGTTAACTTTAATCACATGGAGATCAGAGCATCATGAGGTGGTTTTGTTTACTTTTAAGCAATACTTTTTTGACTCTGATCGATGAGGTGAAAAGTAATTTACATTTGCTATGTGGCTCACTATCTTAACTGAAATGACAGCTGCCAGAGTGATAACTTGTTCAATGTAAACTATGTACTTACCCCTTGCTTGCACAATATGTTTTGTCTTAACACAAGTAGATGTAAATACAGGCCTGTAATTACTTTCCGTTATGCTTCTCTGCATTAATGATGCTAAGTATATACAGATGTTTCAACAAGAAAATTACTGCATAGTAATTCTACCTACAAGTTGGTGATAGCAAACATCTTTTAGGAATTTAGAGGTGTAGAGGGTTGTTGTAGGAATAAGAAGATAAATTAAAATTTTCTTGAGCTAGTGTATGCTATTCAAATGCCAAATGACCTTTGACCATTACACTTTTGAAACACTATTCAGTTAAATAATGAGTCTATGTCTAATGAATACATTTAATCATAACACTTTTTGAGGCATGAATTACAAAAATAGTTTCTGAAGTTTAGAAACTTAAAATTCTACTTTAAGGTAAAGTAAAACTTGATATATATTTAAATAAGGGAATGAATACTTGACTAGCATTCCACAATGTTTTACATTCCTTAAGATCTTAAAAATATCACATTAAATATATAGTATTTGAGCAAAAACTGCATTCAAATTACTTTCATTTACATAGTAGGGTTTCCTGATATACCTAATGAAATGTTTATAAATCCCAAAGGCAGAGTGTCTCAGGTGAAGTAAAACTATTTAATATATTTAAAATAGTCTGAAGTCTAGAATCACTGTCATCTGCTTTATCTTTAACTCTATGCTAATGTCAGCAACCACAATCTTCTGACCATAGGAAATGTACTTGGTAAAGAGCTTACTGACAAAAGATGTATGATTAATGGGGAAAAGCACACTGGGAACTTTATTTAACTTTCCAGTTATTTCTTATGTGTTATCTTATCTGGAATGGAAGAAATCGATATACTCACAATTTGGCATATATTTTAATTCATTGCTTTAGAAGCAATTTAATCTCATGAGAAATTTAGAGAAGTTCAATTGAAGCTCTATTTTTATAAACATATTTTTTTATTGCCTGTGTTTTTGTACTTACAGGATGCTTTGAATATTTTTAGCTGTTTGTTAAAAAGACATTACCCATCATAATTGATGAGTTAAAAATAGACACAGTTTAAGGGAAAATAGAGGAAATTGGTTTCTCTTTTTCTTATGTAAAGCAGTCATAACATCTCAGTATTTTAAAACGATGACTATAAACCAAAGACTTAAAATAGTTATTAAATCTGAATTTGAAAAGCTACAACTGCACTAAAAAAATAGAAGTCTCTAAAGAAAAGCTTATTTCTTAGTTTAGCTATGTTTTAGTGTGATATTGGATAGCTCTTGAGTATTATACTGAAACTGAAAAATTGTTTGCTTTGCTACTCTGATTTATCTGTTTGAAGTAACTTAGCTTTGCTTCTGATAGCCACAAATTTGACTTTTTACATGAATGTAATTTAGATAACTTGATGACAAATAATTCTTTTTTTATGGCCATTTTAAAGTTAGCATATTTAAAAATTGCGCATAATAACCTTGTGCCAGGAGTCAGAAGGTCTATGATTTATTGGCACCTGAGCTGTTGTGTTGGAGAAGAACACTGAACATCTCATAGAGAGCTAAATAACAAACAGATGTCCTGGAAAGGGTGCAGCTGGAGTGCTCTTTGGAGGTAAGAATGATGAGGCTTCACTGCACATACTTCAGGCATGTTGTTAAGAGGGGCTGTTCCTCAGAGAGGGACACTGGGTAGGGTGAAGGGTTGGTCAGGGAAGGAGAAGAAGACTCTTAACCAAGTAGATTGTAAAGGTCACTGCTGTAAGGGGTTCTTGTGTGTCAGGAAGTGTGAGGATGGTACAGGATAGAATAGGGCTCAGATCTTTTGTTCGTAGGGTCACTATAAGTTGTACTCGACTCGATGGCACCTAACAACAACAATAACAACATGACTTATTTCTGTAGCACTGAGCTTGGGGTATTATCTCATGTTACTAAGAGAAGCCTTACCTTTATAGTGTTTTCATATTCACAGACTAATACTTCCTTTTGTTCTCTACTTTTGTTTTTTCCCCCTACTAGTTTATTTACAACATTTGAATACATTGTTTTCAAGAACAAATTCTTTGAATTTCCCTCACCCTCCAGCCCATCAAATTGCACAACCTTATTATTAACTCCCCTCCCTCTGCACATCTTCATCCTCTGCTTCCACCCTCTCCCACCCATCTTGGATCCTTATACTCATTCTACAATAATGGATTTATACGATATTTATCCTTGTGGGACTGAGTTAGTTCACTCAGCATAATGCTCTCCAGTCCCTTCCAAGTTAGGTAGTAATTTACAAAATCATTGCTCCTGTATGCTGCATGGTATTCTATTGTGTGAATGTACCATATGATTTTTATGTCTATATTAAGATATACTATGTTGATGCTCTCACTACAAGTCTACTAAAGCTTTTGTGCCTGCAACTGTATTTTTTAAAAATTTTACAGACGTTATTTGCACTTTTCTTATGTCACATATGTAGTCTGTTTCTGTACTAAATTCAAGGATACCATTTGAAAAGTTGTCGTGAGAATAGGACCAAACTCTTTTTACTATCACTTACTTACCCTATTGTTGTGTGTGCCATTAACTCAACTTCAGCACATAGTGATGCTATACACAATAGCTCTAAACCTTGCTCGATATTGACCCAACCTTACTGGCTCTGACAAACCTGACTCCATTGCCACAGTCACTGTGTATCATTTCATCAAGGTTCTTCCTCATTTGCACTGACCCTCTCCCTTTCTGAGCATGATACCTTTCTCCAAGGACTGGTCGCTCTTGGTGACAAACCCAAAGTATGTGAGACTGAGCTTCAAACTCCTTACCCCCTAGTGCTCTATAATAAACTCTTACTGTGTTCTTTAATGAGCCTATATTTGCTGAATGAATGAATTGATGAATGGCCTCTCACTGTTTCATGTGAATGTTGTAAATGCAAACCACTATGAGAAGATTTCACTCCTTGATATTTTGTTGAAGGAAAAAAAAAACACAACACCCCAAACCCAACCCTGTTCATTTTTGTACTGTGTTAGTAATGAATACTATGAGATACAAATGTTAAAAATAATATTGTTACTGTCAGGCATCATCAAGTCAATTTTTACTCACAGTAAGCCCATGTTACAAAGTAGAACTGCCTCACAAAGTTTCCTACGCTGTAATCACCAGATTTTTCTCCTGTGGAATGGCTAGGATGATTCAACCTGCCGACTGAGCTCATAACCATTGTACAACCTCAACTCTTTAACAGAATTACCAAGCAACTCCTTTTGCATAAAATACTGTTTTAACTACTGCGTTACTCTTTAGGAAAGGAAATATGAAGACAATAAAAATCCTCGTATTAGTCTAATAAACAAAATGATAAACAGAGAAAGGAGGGATATTGTCAAGGATTTCCTATAAATGGATTCACCATAAGTGCCAATGGGAATAGCAACAAGAAATCAAATGTATTGCTTTCCAAGGACTTCTCCAAAGTGCAAAAGAGCAAAGACATCACTTTAAAAATTAAGGTGTACTTGACCCAAGTCATGATCTTTTAATTGCTTCCTATACAGTGAAGAGACTGAGATTGTTAAGTTTCAGTTTGCTTGGCTCCACAATCAACACTGTTGGTATCAGCAGCCAAGAAATCAAAAGACATACTGACTTGGGAAAATCTGCTGGCAGGGACTTCTCCAGTGTACTGAAGAGCAACAGTGTCAGTCTGGAGACTAAGGTTTGCTTGATTCAGGCCATGGTCTTCACAATTACTAACTATGCATCAGAATGCTGGACAATGACTAGGGATAATAGAAGAAAAGTTGATGCCTTTGAGCTGTGGTGCAGGAAAGGAGTGTTTAATATACCATGGACTGATAGGAGAACACACAGGTTCATCGTAGAGGGAGTGAAACCAGGCTGCTCCTTGGAGACAAGGATTCTGAAGCTTTGTCTGACATATTTTGGGCATGTTGTAAGGAGGGACCAGTCCTTGCAGAGGAACATCATGCTTGGAATGGTGGAGAGGCATCACAAGAGAGGATAACCCTCAATGAGATGGACGGACTCAGTGACCCCAGTGAGGTCAGGGGTAGGTATGTCATAGACCATAAGGTTGGCTCAGGATAGAGCAAGGTTCAGAGCTGCTGTACATAGGGTTGCTATGAGTTGCTTCTATGAAGTGACTCAACGGCATATAATAATAATAAAAAAAATATGTGAAAGTTGCACAATGAATAAAAAAGACTGAATAATGGATGCTTTTGAATTTCAATATTAATAAAGAATATTGTATGTAAAATAGACTTTCAGAATAACAAAAACAAAGGAACAAAATAAAAATCTAGAAGTACAACCAGAATACTTCTTAGAAGTGAGAATGACAAGACTGGTTTGGTAAAATAGAGGTTTAGAGAAAAGGGGAAGACTCTTAAGGGGATGAATTGGCATAGTGGTTGTCATAATGGGCTCGAGTTCTGAAAATGGTACAAGATATGACAGTGTTTTATTTTGTTGTAAAGAGGGTCGCTATGAGTCAGGGTCAACCTGACAGCAATTATTTGGGGAAAGGCATCATGCTTGGAAAAGTAGAGTGTCAGTAAATGAGAGAAAAGTCAATGGAATGGATAGACACAGTGACTATTACAATGGACTTGAACATGACAGAGATCATGAAGACAGTGCAGGATAGAGCAAGGTTCAGATCTATTGATCATAAGGTCGCTATGAGTCATAGTCTACTTAAAGGCACCTACCACCACCACCACCACCACCACCACCACCGATAATATAGCATGAAAAGAAGACTTGGTGGAGCAAGGATTAAGCACTCAGTTTCTAAACAAAATGTTAGTGGTTTGAAGCCACCAGCTGCTCTTCAGGAAGAAGATGTGACACTCTACTTCTATAAAGGTCATTGCCTTGGAAACATTACAGAGAAGTTCTGTTATGTCCTATTGGGTGTCTCTGAGTCAGAATCAACTCCGTAGCAAAGGATTTTGTTTGCTATAACACTATTATATAACATTCAACTCATTGCCATCAGCTTGGGACTGACTCATAACTAATTCACCAGAGGATTTCCTAGGTTGTAAATTGTGTAGGAAGAGATTAGATCCCTTTCTCACAACATATAATAAGTTATCTTTATGTACCTCCAAGTAGGAGCTGACTCATAGTTGACCTTCCAGTAGGTTTTTGGAAGCTTTAAATTACAGAGGAAATTGCTTTCCTCTCTCTCTCACAGAACAACTATTCATGTTAGGGACCTCTCCAGAGTACTGAAGAGCAATGGTATCACTCTGGAGATTAAGGTGTGCCTGATACAGGCCATGATCTTTGCCATTACTCGCTATGCATCAGAGAGCTGGACAGTGACTAGGGATGATAGAAGGAGAATTGGTGCATTTGAGCTCTGGTGCTGGAGAAGAGTATTGAATATTCCATGGACTGCTAGGAAGACAAAGAGATTCATCCTTGGGAGGGATAAACCAGACTGCTCCTTGAAAACAAGGATTCTGAAACTTCATCTGACATACTTTGGACATGTTGCAAGAAAGGACCAGTCCTTGGAGATGGACGTCATGCTTGGGAGGTTGGAGGGACAGCGCAGGAGAAGACCCTCTGTGAGGTGGATTGATTCGGTGACTGGAGTAATGGGAGTGAGTGTGTTGGAGACAGTGAGGCTGACACAGGACGGAACAGGGTTTAGGGCTGTTGTATATAGGGTTGCTATGAGTTGCAGGTGACTTGATGGCCCATAACACCACCACTACCACCTTTGGTTTGGAAGCACAACTTCTTGCTACTCAGCCACCAGAGATCCCTCAACTACAATGTAGGTACTATCTCATTCTCACTTCACAGATAAAACTCACAACACACAGTTGTAAGACTGATTGTAATAGTGACCCACCACTGAGTTTCAGAGACTTAAATCATATAGGGAGGTGACTACAGTATTTCTCCCAAGGAGTGACTGAGGAACTACTGGAGATGTGCAGCTCGTGAATTGGCAGAATACCTTGCATAGATTACATCAACAGAGCTCCCTTTACAGATAAGGACATAAAAATAAAAAGCAGATAAGAAATACTACGCTATTAGGAGAGGATTGAAAGTGTTAAGCAAGTGAACTAACTCAGTCTCATAAAGGCAAATATTGCATAAAACCATTACTGTAAAAATGTAGAAGGATAACTAGTAAGATGTGGATAAAAAGTCCAAAAAGGGAAGAGGAGTGGGCAGGGGTTTGAAGGTGAAGGGGTATGGTGAGCGAAAAATCACAAGGTCCCAGATTGTGATGAGTGGAGGAAAGGGGTAAGGGAATTAGGAAAGATCTATTGGGGATCTGAAAAGATGGAGTAACATTGGACATAGATCAATGCAAGGGAACACTGCATGGTTCAAAGCTGAGAAGGGCAATGCCAGGGATGCATCCTATCTCCATACCTTTTCAACCTATATGCAGATCAGATTATCTGAGAGGCTGGGCTCTATGAGGAGAAATGTGGGGTCAAGATTGCTGGACGATTTATCAACAATCTGCGTTATGCAGATGACACTACCCTGCTTGCTGAAACTGAGGAGGACCTGAAGC
>NW_006399878.1:5251092-5254211 GCF_000299155.1 Elephantulus edwardii | reverse complement strand
GTCATTCTTAGGAGGGTGGAGGGACAGTACAGGAGAGGAAGACCTTTGATGAGATGGATTGATTCAGTGACTTGGGGAATGGGGATAGGCATGTGGGAGACAATAAGATTGGCAAGGCATAGATCAGGTTTTAGGGCTGTTGTACATAAGGTAGTTATTTGTTGCAGGTTACTTGATGGTACATAACAACAACAACAACAACAACAACTACAACAACAAACTAGAAGTTGACAGTTGAACCAACCAACCACATCATGGGTGAAAGATGTGGCAAGTTGCTTCTATAATGATTGTAAGAGTAATTGTTTGATACATTTGAATTTTCCTCAGTTTATAGTCAATCTAGAGTACAATAGGATAAAATCTTGCCCAATCCTGCACTTAGGATTTCTGGTGTGCCATGGTTTTAGAATTATTCAAGAGTAACACACTTTGTCCTATAGACTTTATATCAGTCTGAACCAACTCAAAGGCAGTGATTTGGTTTAAGTATATATTCTCCATAATCTCAATGTGTGGCAGTATAGAATAAGATCTGGTAAACTTTTCTCTTTAAGGAGATAAATATATCCTTCCTTGTTTTTGTTGTTGTTGTTATATGCCTTAGAGTCATCTAGAATCATAGCAACTTGTTTTTATAATCTTTAAATAGATATGAAAAACAGGGATAACTCTCAGTTCTTAGGAAAGAAACCACAGAGAGCAATGTTTACCAATCCTGCCATGGAACATGAAGTTAGGGATTCAGGCAAGTAATAATCAAGTCATACAAGCAATTCAAAGACTGCACACCCAGAGAGCACACTCTCAGTATTATACCAGCTTGATTAAAGTAACTATTCTGCACTGCTTATTAGCAGGAACTCATTACATTCATTTTTCTACTTCTCTTTCAGTTTCTTAATGATGTTTTCCTTCTTAAAAAGCTTTGTTTTTAAAAACTCTAATAGTAATTTATAATGATGTTTTATCTTTTTAAAAAATATTTTTTATTGGTTTGCATATAATCATTATGTAGATTATGTTTCATTCATGAACATTGTATTTTATATAATCATTCACATGCATGGTATTTTATGTAATTATTTGCTATTGATCTGTGCCTGTTATTACCCCGTCTTTCAAGTCCCCATTGAATCTTCCCTATTCCTTCAATTCTCCCTAAGCCCACTAACTGCTGCTATCCTAGTGATTTTTTTCTCTCCTTCCCTTTTTCCTGTCACCATTTCCCCTCCCCTTTTTAAATACTTATAAATATTTTACTCAGTTATGCCTGTATTTTCACAATAATGATCTTATGCCGTATATGTCTTTATGTGACTTAGTTATTTCACTCAGATTTTGTTTCTTTTTACCAGGTATTGGGAGGGTGAAGGGACAGCGCAGGAGAGGAAGACCCTCGATGAGATGGATTCATTCAGTCACTAGGGTAATAAGGATAGGTGTGTCAGAGACAATAAGATTGGCAAGGGATAGGACAGGATTTAGGGAAGTTGGATCACTATGAGTTGCAGGCAACTCAACGGTACAGAACAACAACAACAATTGTAGAAATATTTGACATGATTACAATTCCAGTTTACTGATAGAGATAAACTTATTCTTTTTTTAAAACAAACTGATTCTAAATATATAGGGAGGCGCAGGCTCTAAAGTAACCAACACTATTTTTAAAAGTACCATAAAGTGAATGGAATAAGTACCTGATATTAAAGGCTGCAGGATGATCACTGTAATCAAGATAGTATGATATTGACAGAGGAATGGATGAGAACCAAAGAAATACAATAAAGAAGCTGTATTGTTGTCATTAGGTGGCTCTGACTCAGAGTGACCCTAAATACAACAAACAAACGAACCCTTTCTTGCATTTTCATTCATCTGTGTTGTGCTTAACAGCACCCACAGTGTCAGCCCATCATGTATGGGGTTTTCCTCATTTTCTCCTTCTATCTTCCTAAGCATCAACATTATATATTTCTCCAGGGACTGGCTGCTACTGATAACATGTCCAAAATATGTAAGATCAAGGGTCTCCATCCCCTCTCTTTTTTTTTTTTAAAGAGTATTCAGGTTGCCCTTTTTACAAGATAAATGTGTTTGTTCTTTAACCGTGTAAGCCATAGTCAATATTCTTTACCAGCACTACAGTTCAAAGGTATCTTCTTCAATCTTTCTTTTCCAACTTTCACATGAATCCAAAATGACAGATCACATAGATAACTGTATCTAGGACCTCTACAGCAAAGACTTTAAAAATGAGGAGAAAGTGATACAAATGACAATCTTGGAAAGCAGAGCTTTGAAGTCAGGATAAAGAAGTACAACAGATTTGGGAGAGAGGTTGAGATTGAATGAAAACAGTAGAGGAGAGGCGTGGAAATTGGTGAACTGCCGACCCACATAGTGCAGACCTTTTTAATATTTGTAAGCAGTATTCTGATCAAAGTAGTAATCAGATAACCAGTTCAGGCATCTTGAACTCTACTAGTACCCACATCAGTGACCAGAGAGGTAGAATTCTTCCCTTCCCTTGCATAGCCTTCAAAGGAGTGATCTCTCCCATGTCCATTATTTTTCCGGTTGTATTGTAAGTGCATTTAAATTTGAGGACCTCCTCTTTTGGCATTATATCAGTCAATTTTCTGCTGTAACTAGCAAGGTTTTCAGTGACTAACTCTACTTATTGGAAGTGAATGAGACATTCTGCTTCCTAGTCTGTGTTAGTCTGGAAGCTTTATTGAAATCTGTCCACCATGGAGGAACCCCTCAGAAATGCAAATGAAAACAATGAGATGTTAGTACACAGATTCAGCGTGATAAAAGCTGGGGGGGGGGTGAGTTAAAAGAACAAATTTTCTTTGTGATACAGAAAACATGAATAATTCAAATTTTCTTGTAATATAAAATGGTGCAGTTACTTTGGAATATAGTTTGACATGTTTTCATAGAATTAATTATGTTGTTGTTGTTGTTATGTGCCGTCGAGTCGCTTGCGACTCATAGCGACCCTATGTACAACAGTCCTAAACTCCGCTCTGTCCTGTGCCAATCGCACTGTCTCTGACACTCCCATCCCAATTATCCCAGTCACTGAATCAATCCACCTCATAGAGGGC
>NW_006399878.1:5249161-5249689 GCF_000299155.1 Elephantulus edwardii | reverse complement strand
GAGTTTAGGGCTGTTGTACATAGGGTCGCTATGAGTCACAAGCGACTCGACGGTACATAACAACAACAACAACAACCATATATGAATGAGCATACGAAACGCAATGTGAATAAAGGAATGTGTGAAGCACAACTTAAACGAATGAAACACAATGTATATGCATATGAATTTTGCATGAAAAATAATCCAAAATTTAAAAATAAATTCTATGCAGAGTAAATGGGTCAATCTCAAAAGGATAAATCCTATAATAGATCACTATTATGAAAAAACTAGAGAAATGTTTATATACAGAGAGAATCAATTAAGCGTGGTTATCAGGGTAGGAGAGTGGAGGGAGTAGAATTATTTCATGTTGTTGTTATGTGCCGTCGAGTCGCTTGCGACTCATAACGACCCTATGTACAACAGCCCTAAACTCTGCTCTGTCCTGTGCCAATCACACCATCTCCAATACATCCATCCCAATTACCCCAGTCACTGAATCAATCCACCTCATAGAGGGCCTTCCCCTCCTGCGTTGTCCCT
>NW_006399878.1:5225806-5235081 GCF_000299155.1 Elephantulus edwardii | reverse complement strand
GCGCGCGCGCAGAAATTAGTTATACTAATACTATATTATAAACCAGAAACCCTATGAACTTAGAGAAATGATAAAAGTCATAAAAGTGTTCAGATTTTTGTTCATAAGGTCACTATGAGTTGTCTATGACTTGACGGCACTTAACAACAACAATGAGAGAGCACAGTTGGCCTAGTGGACAGAAAAGGATGCTACCAAGGCAAAGGTGGGTGATTTTAATCTGCAGCCCTCAGGCCTGGTTTTAATAGTTTTTAGTTAAACATCCTTCTAAGTGGTATAGCACTGGTCTGTCCATTTGATGGACAGAGGTAACTGTGGTTGCTGTGATGTTGAACACTGTGACACTGATGTGTCAGATGTGATAATGGTTACCCATGGTGGACAGTGTTTTGTGGAGCTCCCCGATTAAAACAAGCTTGGAAGCAGGATTGGTGTTCACTTCCAAAACAGCTTGCCTCCAGAAGTCCTATGAACTTGGAGAAACGATGAAAAGTATCCAAGGTCTTTCATAGGGTCATTATAAGTTGTCTATGATTCGACAGCACTTAACAACAACAACAACAACAACTAAAATTACTACTATATAAACCAATAGTTGCACACATAAACGGTTTCCAGAAAAATGAAGACTTTTAATTCCATAAATATTTATACAAAAATGGTTATAGTGGTTCTATTTGTAAAAGCAAAACCCTAAACACAATCTAGATGTCTTAATTAGGTAAATGGTTAAGTAACTTGTGGTGGCTCTATATTATAGACTACTGAAGAGCAACAACGTCTGTCTGGAGATTAAGGTGAGCCTGATGTAGGCCATGGTCATAATCATGTGTTATGCTTCAAAAAGCTGGACAATGGCTGGAATTGATGCCTTTGATCTGTGATGCTGGAGAAGAGTGTTGAATATACCGTGGACTGCTAAGAGAACAAACAGGTTTTACTTGGAGGCAAGGATTCTGAAGCTCCATCTGACATATTTTGGACATGTTTGGTGCATGGAGGGACCAGTCCTTGGAGAGGGACATTATGCTTGCTAGGGTGGAGGGACAGTGCAGAAGGGGAAGACTGTCCATGAGGTGGATTGATTCAGTGACTGGGGTAATCAGGGTGGGTGTGTTGGAGGCAGTGCAATTGGCACAGGATAGAGCAGGGTTTAGGCCTGTTGTACATAGGGCTGCTATGAGTCACAAGCAAATCGACAGCACATAACAACAACAACAACTCAATAGCAAACTACTTGATGCATGCACAAATGTGGATGAATCTTTAAAGAATGATACTTGATAGGAAAAAGTCAATCCATGTTATAGTAATGTGATTCTATTTCATATTAATTTTGAAAAGATCAATTTATAGAAATGGAAGACAAACTAGAAGTTGTGAAATTATGGTTGGTAGATAGGATGGTTAAAAGTACAATATGAAGAGTACAATACAAAGGACACTTTAAATGTTGAAACCTTTTATGTTTTTAATGTATCCATGTCCCTTTCCTGGTTCTGATAATATAGTGCTGTTGCTAGGAACCATCGAGTATGACTTATAGCTACTAATATAAACAACAAATCTGAACACTGTCCTATGTTGTGCCATGCACAGCCTCCAGAAGAGAGCTCACTCCCAAGTCCGTTCTTACCCCAGCTGTATTTTGATTGTTTTTCAATTTGAGTGCCTCATCTTTTGAGATGATATAAGCCAATTTTCTGTTGTAATTAATAAGATTTTCACTAGCCACTTATATTAGAGGTCAATGACTAGTTATGCTTAAATTTATTCCAAATAATATACTATAATTTTGTAAAATATCTCAGTTGGAAGAAACAACATAAATTGTATATGAGACATATCTTTATTATTTCTTTCACATATATAGGAACCAACAATAATATAAAAGTAAAACATTTCATTCTAAAAATGCAGTATAGATATAGATAAAAGTCCAAGAATATAACATCTGAGAGTTTAACTTTTACCAAAATTTGCATTTAGTATGGGCCCTAACTTACTTTGGTGAGCTGGAATTTAGAGTATCATAAAAATATCTGGAATGATGTAGGCAAGAAGTGCCAATCTATATTCTTTCTTTGCTTTTGTTTCATGCTTTCAATGTCTAAGACATCAATATTTTGGAGTTAAGAAATTGGGAGCACTGAATGTCCTGTGGTTTAGGGATTGGGTTACTAATCCAGGGTTAGCAGTCTGAATCCAGTAGTGACTCTGCAGGATACAGATGATAGAGTTGCTTCCACAGAGGTTTCTTGTCTTAGAAACCCTAAAGTATGCTTCTATTCTGTTTGTGTTATTGTTGTTAGGTTCTGTTGAGTTGAGTATCACTCATGGTGACCCTTAGAACAACAGATCTGAACCCTGTCCTATCTTGTACCATCCTCACAATCAATCTCTGACACACTTGAGCCCATTTCTGCAGTCACTGTATTGAAGTCACCTGGTTGAGGGTCTTCCTCTCTTTTTGCTGACCCTCCATTGTTCCAAACATGATGTCCACCTCCAAAGCATAGCTTCTAGTAACATGCCCAAATTATGTGAGATAAAGCTTTACCATCTTTGCCTCCCAGGAGTACTCCGGTTGCATCTTCTCCAAGACATACATATTTGTTCTTTTGGCAGTCCATGGGGTCTTCGGCACTCTTACCCAACACCAGAATTCAGAGGCATCAATTCTTCTTTTATAATCCTTATTCAATGTCTGGCTCTCATGAGCATAGCGTAGGATTGCAAAGACCGTTGCCTGAATAAGGTATACTTTAGTCATCAAACTAACATCGTTGCTCTTCAATAATTTAGAGAGGTCCCTGACTGAAGACTTCACCAGTTCAATATGTCTCCTGGATGCAATACATCTCATGTATTCTGCTGATAGTGTCTATGGACTAGAATTGATTTTATGGTAATGTTTTACTTTGTTTTCAAATTGACCCATTTCCTCAAATGGATTAAATTGGTCTGAGGTTGTAGAAAGAAGTAGAGCAATGTGCAAAGGTATGTAAATTTACATGAAGTATATAATATATATCTATATTCTGTTAGCAATTTGGAATTGAGCAAAAACATTAATCAATGTATATAAGAAATACTCCAGAACATTCTCTATACATTATTTTAATGATTTTAAAAATGAATAGGCCTTTGAATGTGCTTTATACAGGCTTTAATTCAATGAAATAAATGTGAGAAAAAGTTAGGAGAAGGTTTTATCAATTTCCCAAGATTAGTAGTCTCCTCTCATGTAATTAATATTACTGTTCTGAATTACTCAGAATGCATAAAAGTAAACACACTGTTATGGAGTTGATTCCAACTCGTAATCACCCTCCATCAAGTTTCCATCATTATAAATCACAAGAGAGGAAGACCACCTCATCTTTCTCCCATGGAGCCGATGGATTCAGACTTCTGGAGACACAGCTTTTTGGCTGGCAAGGCAATATCGTATGAACTATTGTTGTTGTTGTTTACTGTGAAGTCAGAACTGACCCATAGCAGACCCTCAGGGGAGTTTTCAGAGTCAGTTAATTTGAACAGATGCCCTCTGGATTGCAGCACAGCTTCTTGTCACTAGACCATCTACAAACCACATCATCTAAGTACATGAAAGTGCCTAATAGTCAACCTAGCTAAATTGGGTCTTTGGGAGTCTCCCTGATCTGCATAAGGAATGGTTTAATTCTTTATTGGGTCTTCTAGGATATACATTTTAAAATCTGAGAAAATGGGTAACAATTACTTTGAATGTTTTTATTTTCTTTCATTAGGCTTTAGGTAACAGTGTGTATGTTTTTGTTGTGCAGTTAATTGCATGAGAGGAAATTGCCCATTCTTTTCCCATGGAGCGGATGGTGGCCTCAAGCTGTACGCCTCTGGGGTTGCAGCAGCCACCTAGACCACCAGAGCTCCCAAAGTGTATATTTTGTTGTTGTTGTTATTGTTGTTATGTTCTGTCAATTCACTTGCGACTCACAGCGACCCTATGTACAACAGCCCTCAACCCTGCTCTGTCCTGTGCCAATCACACTGTCTCTGACACACCCATTCTGATTACCCCATTCACCAAATCAATCCACCTCCTAGAGGCCCAACACCTCCTGCTCCTGCCCTCTACCTTCCCAAGCATGATGTCCTTCTCCAAGGACATCTCCTTACAAATGACCAAAGTATGTCAGACAAAGCCTCAGAATCCTTGCCTCTGAGGAGCCATCTGGTTTAATCCTCTCAAGGATGAATCTGTTTATTTTCTTAGCAGTCCATGGTACCCTCAGTACTCTACTCCACCACCACAGCTTAAAGGCATCAATTCTACTTCTATCCTCCCTAGTCATTTTCCAACTTCCTGATGAATAAAAAGTGATTGCAAAGACCATGGTCTGTATCAGATACACCTTAGTCTCCAGAGAGACACCATTGCTCTTCAGTATTTTAGAGAGGTCCCTAACAGCAGACTTTACCATGGCAATACGTCTTTTAATTTCCTGGCTACTGGTGCCAAGAGTGTTGATTGTGGAGCCAAGCAGACTAAAGCTGTGAACAATCTTAATCTCTTCACTATCCATCCTGATGCTGCCAATTGGTCCAGTGGTGAGAATCTTTGTCTTCTTGACATTGAGCCTCAAACCATATTGAAGGCTGCAGTCCTTGACCCTCTGCAGCAAGAGTTTCAGGTCCTCCTCAGTTTCAGCAAGCAGGGTTGTGTCATCTGCATAAAACAGATTGTTGATAGATCTTCCACCAATCCTGATCCCACATTTCTCCTCATAGAGCCCAGTTTAACAGATAATTTGTTCACCATACAGGTTGAAAAGGTATGGAGACAGGACATATCCCTGGCATATGCTCTTCCCAATTTTGAACCATGCAGTGTTTCCTTGCTCTGTTCTAACAACTGCATCTTGGTCCAAGTATAGATTTTCATTAGCATTATCAAGTGTTCTGGGCTTCCTAGTCTTCTCAGAGTCAGCCACAGTTTGTTATGATCCACACAGTCAAATGCCTTTGCATAATCAATGAAGCACAGAGAGACATCAAAGTGTATATAGCATACTTGATTTATTTTTAATTCAATGAATCTTATATAAATGGTTCAATCTCTGTCCTAAGTCTTGATAAAGGTTGAATTTTCAAGTGGTGCACATGATCCTGCTGACCATTGGTATCAGTGGCATATATTCTGATTGATTATACGCTACTAAGAATTTTTAGTATCATCCCTGGTTGTAAATCTCAGGTGGTCTAAGTATTTTCCTGCTGGATTTCCCTTTTCCTGTGAATGCTTTAAGTCTTGTCATAAGGAATGACTATGGAGGATGGTGTAATGCATAGCTTTCTACATATAATTGTTCTCAAGCACGTCAGAATCACTCGAGGAGTTTACTCACAGGAAGAGTGCTCAGCCTTTCATTCCAGTTTTGGGAATAGGGCCCCAAACAGGGCCTTTTTAGTGCTTTTTAATGCTCCAGATGGTGTGTAGTGAATTGCTGCAGATGAATCACAGAATGTTAGATACTGATATTAGCTTTGTTAGTTGGAGCTCTGGGATTTGATACTTGATATTTGTGTAATTTTTTTCCTGCCTGTGTGTGCTATGTGTATATTGTCCCTTTTTGTTTGGATCAAATTGTTAAAATACACTAGTTTCATGCACTTCTGGGGAACAAATAAGGGAACTGATAATATAGATAAACATAAAATTCACTATCTAGATATAAAAGGAATTTTTTAAATAACTCTAGGAATTTCCATATTTTAGTCATGATGGTAGTATATTTACTATGTAGAAACAGGGAAAAAATGTATAGGTGCGCCGCAAATAAGAAATTCTTTCCCCAAAAACGTTCCAAAAGGAAACCTAAGTAACATAGCAAACACGCTCCATAAATGAACTTTGCCCTCAGGTGTGCGCAGGTGTGTGTGAAGGTGATGATAGTGTGGTACAAAAAGGATGAGAGGAAAAATACTGCAAGTTTCCAGGTGACAACTTGAAAATTTGTACCTGGACCCCAGCTTTCCTGTATAATCTCATCTTTCTTCCCACTCCATTCAAAAATTGTGGAATAATTACCTATAAGTACATTACCTATGTGGTGGCCTAGTGGCAAGGAGTTGCACTGTAATCCTGAAGGCATGTGATTCTGGGTCACTAGCTGTCCTCAGGAGAAGGATGGGCAATCTCCTTCCGTGTGTGACTGGCTCTGAAAACCCATAGGAGGGTCAGCAATAGGTCAATTCCAACTCTATGGTACACAACAATAATAAGATCACATCACCTATAAGTACCAATAATAAGAACACATATATGTACAAGAATAATCATAAATATGTTCAGCTTGTATGATATTATGTGATTGAGACTATGGAGAAAGTGAACTAGTAAAATAAGTTACATAGGTTATGTATCCATTTAATGATTTCAAAACAGCGGTTAATTCTACATACTATTTTATGAGCTGTTTCCTTGCAGTTCTTTATTGTAAAGACAATCAGTTCTACCATTTTCCACTTGATATGTGCCATTGAGTCACTTGTGACTCATAGCAACCCTATGTACAACAGCCCTGAAACCTGTTCTATCCCGTGCCAACTTTACTGTCTCTGACACACCTACTCTCAATACTCTAGTCACTGAATAAATTTATCTCACCAAAGGTTTACCTCTCTTTCTTTGTTCCTCCACCCTCCCAAGGATAATGTCTTTCTCCAAGGACTGGTCTCTTCTTGCAACATGTCCAAAGTATATGAGACAAAGCATCAGAATCCTTGTCTCTAAGGAGAAGTCTGGCTTCACCCTCTCCAGGTTGAACTTGTCTGTTCTCCTATCAGTCCATGGTATATTCAACATTCTTCTCCAGCACCACAGCTCAGAGGCATCATTTCTCTATCATCCCCAGTCATTGTCCAGCTCTCTGACATAAAGCAAGCAATTGTGAAGATTGTGGCCTGGATCAGGAACACCTTAGTGTTCAGACTAAAGTCATTGCTCTTCAGTACTCTGGTGAGGTCCCTGACAGCAGCCTTTCCCAGTGCAATTTGTAATTTGATTTCCTGGCTGCTGGTACCAAGAGCATTGATTGTGGAGCCAAACAAACTAAAGCTGCTAACAATATCAATCCCTTCACCATCTATCAGAATGCTGTCAATCAGCCCAGTGGTGCGAATCTTTGTTTTCTTGGTGTTGAGCTTCAATCCATATTGAAGGCTGTAGTCCTTGGCCTTCTGCAGCAAGTGCTTCAGGTCCTCCTCAGTTTCAGCAAGCAGGGTTGTGTCATCGTCATAATGTAGGTTGTTGAGCCTTCTTCCAATCCTGATGCCACACTCCTTCTCATGCAACCCAGCCTTCTGGGTGACCTGTTCCACATACAGATTGAAAAGTTATAGAGACAGAATACATCCTTAGTGTACACACTTCCCTATTTTGTACCATGCAGAGTCTCCTTGCTCTGTTCAGTCAACTGTCTCCTAAGTTTTGCAAAAGCACAATCAGATGTTCTGGGAATCCCATTCTTTTCAGAGTCAGCCACAGTTTGTTGTGATCCATATAATCAAAAGCCTTTGTATAGTCAATGAAACACAGATAGACATTCCTCTGGTACTCTCTGCTTTCTGCCAAGATCCACCTAACATTAGTTATAATATCTCCAGTACCATGGCCTTTTCTAAACTCAGTCTGCACATGGCAGTTCTCTGTTGATGTACTTGTTCCAGTAGTTTTTGGATAATTTTCAGCAGAATCTTGCTTTCATGTGATATTAATGATATTATTCAATAATTTCTACACTTGGGATATAGGCCAAAGTTGACTTGATGCTATGTAAAAACAATAACAATTGAGCCATGTGGTGAAAGTCAAAGACATTGGATAAGAAAGTTTTCTTGAGCAATCTACTGCACCTAAAATATATCTTTTTTTCCTTATGAAAGCCTTGATGATTCCTTTAGGAAATTTCTATTCTAGCTATCAGTCATATCAAGGATATGTTCAAGTAGCATGTTATTAGACAAGCTACTTGATGCCTTGCAAGTAATCCCTCATCAGGATGTCTTCATTGGATGACACAGTACATCGATATATTACTGGAATGTCAGATATTTATAAAAAGCCTCCTAAAGATGTACATAGACTCACACTTTTAAAAATCACTAGTATGTTTTTATTCAAGTTTCAAGTTGATATAGTAGGTGAAAAGATGTTTTTGATAAAAAAGTTTCAAAGACTTTTAGAGTCATATTATCAGATCTACAGGTTTACAAAAGAAATAACCCAACAATGAATGAATGAAAGATATTTTTATAAGACTCTAGTTTCAGTATCATTTTTAAAAGTTACATATGGAGGAGATCCAATCTTTAAAGAACTAAATAATCTTAAAGGGACCTAAACTGTCATTTTTTCTGAATGTAAACAGTGCTCATACCATCTCTTTCTAAGTTGTTTACTGATTTTAAAGCAGATCTATATCTATGATTATCTCTATATAAATATATGGCAAATAAGAAATACATGACTTTAAAGAAGTAGAAACAAAAATAATTTCACTTTGCAAAATAAATATGCATTAATATTTCCCATCTTCCTTTTAATATTTTGCTTTTAAAAATTTCTCACATAGTTTATATATTTTCATTTCAATCTTGGTACCTCAAATATTGTACTTTTGGTGTGTTAGCATGATAGGCAAGTCCTTTGATGGAGACATTCTGCTTGGAAAGGAAGAGGGTAAAATAAGAAGAGGAAGACCCTTGGCAAGATGGATTGGCAATGTGACTACAACAATGGCTTTGAGCACAAATGATGATTATTAGGGTAGTGCAGGGTTGGGAAAAGTTTCTACTTGTTTATAGGTTTGCTATGAGTCAGAGAATTTGTTCCTCAGTTCTTTGCACATTTTATTATAATACTTTTCTCTGTCTTCTCAATCTGCCCTTTGAATTCTTCCGTTCAACTCTTTTTACTTGTCATATCTTCCCTTTGTTTTGGCTTCTTGTCAATCTTGTGCAATTTTCAGAATCTCTCCTTACATAACTTGCATTATGCAGATGACATAGCCTTGTTTGCTGAAACTGAAGAGGACTTGAAGCATTTGCTGCAGAAGATCAACAACAGCAATCTTCAATATGGATTACATCTCAACATTAAGGAAACAAACAAACAAAAAAACCCTTCATCACCAGACCAGTAGGCAATATCATGATAGATGGAGAAAAGATTGATGTTGTCAATAATATGATTTGACTTGGATCCATAATCAACACCCCTGGTACCAGCA
>NW_006399878.1:5215357-5221619 GCF_000299155.1 Elephantulus edwardii | reverse complement strand
AAATGCTGGCGAGGTTGTGGAGAAACTGGAACCCTTATTCACTGTTGGTGGGAGTGTAAAATGGTGCAACCACTGTGGGAAGCGGTATGGCGCTTTCTCAAAAAGTTGCTAATAGAGATACCATTTGACCCAGAAATTCCACTACTGGGAATATATCCCGAAGAGACCATAACTGACATCCAAGCAGATATATGTACATCCATGTGTTAATCTTTTTTATGCAAGGTCCTCTTTTTTTTTTTTTTTTTTGGTCCTCTTCCTTTTTGCTGACCTACTACTTTCACAAGCATGAAATCAGCCCTTACAAGTAGTATGTACAAAGTGTGCAGATAAAGTTTAGCCATTCTCACTTTTAAGGAGAATGCTGGCTGTACTCCGGAGACAGATTTGTTTATTCTCAGTCTGTGGTATACTTAATATTCTTGCCAACACCATAAATCAAATGCATCAATTCTTCTTCAGTCTAGCTTATTCATTGTCTAACTCTTATATGTATGTGAGGGACCTGAAAAGACAATGACTTTGGTTAAGTACATCTAAGTACTCAAAGTGACATCTTTGGCTTTTTTACATTTTAAAGAAGTCTTTTACACTTGATTGATATAGAAAACTATTATCCAACGTAATATATGAATTTGATTTCTTGATTGCTGCCTCTATGGGCACTGATTGTGAACCCAGGTAAAACCAAATCTTCAATAGTGTCAATTCTTTTGTTGTTTCTCATGATGCTTATTAGTCCAGTAGGGAGGAATTTGTTTTCCATTTTGTAATTCATTCTGAAAGCTGTAGTCCCTGATCTTTAGCTATATGTGCTTTGCATATTCTTTACTTTCAGCAAGTAGGGTCATGTAATCTACACTCAGTATTAATTAGGCATTATCTGTATAATAACAGTTCAGAATAAGAGATATATAGCAAAGTGGAGTGGGGAGGGAGGAGAGAGAGAAAATTATGCAACAATGAATAATTTTTTTAAGTGAACAGGGGGGAGTAGGGAGGAAAATGTGCAATAATGAATGGATGAAAATCAAACTTTTATGTAAAGTTTCATTAAAATGCTAATAAAAAATGGTAGTTTTAGAGAAAGAATTCTAAAGCAAATTCTACCTAAATGTAGATACACTTTTTACTAATGCAATATTCCTTAAGAAATGTTTTTAAAATCCTAGTTTTGCTATCACCCTGTGTCTTTATTCAAGTCAATTAACTATGTCCATAATAATACTAAACTAATATGCTGACTTCAAATCAAATTGTTGAGGACAAGAGTAGAGCTGTTCTTTATTTGAATACAGATACATTAGAGCTTTGTTTTTGAAGTATCATTTAGCATTTGAATAGATTATAACAGTAAGGCAAAAACTACTTCTGTCTGATGTATATTTACTGATAACTTTCCTGTAGTTGGGCCTCCCTGGGTGAAATAAGTGGATAATGCACCTGTCTGCTAACTGAAATGTTTGACATTTGAGCCAAACTCAAGGATACCTTGAAAAAAAAATACTGGACATCTACTTTAAAAAAGAAAGTTTAAAAACTCAGCTATTGAAATTACTTTGGAGAGGCATTCTACTCTAGCGTACATATTGTTGTTATCATGTGCTGTGAAGTCACTTGTGACTTTATGAACAACAGCTCTAAACCTTGTCCTAGCTTGAGCCAATTTCACTGTAACTGACACATCAACCTTTCTTAACCCAGTTACTGTGTCAATCCATCTCATTCAGGGTCTTTCTTTCCTGAACTGACCCTTCACCCTTCAAAACATGATGTCCTTCTACAAGGACTCATCCCTTCTGGCAACATGTCCAAAGTATGTGAGACTGAACTTCAAAATTCTATACTTAAAGGTGCAACTTGGTTTCCCCCTCTCTAGGACAGAGCTGTTTGTTCTCTTAATAGTCCATGGAATGCTCAATATTCTTCTCCAGCATGAGAATTCTAAGACAGTGATTCTTCTTCTGTTATTCTTAGTCATTGTCCAGCTCTCCGAAGCATAGCAAGCAATTGCAAAGAGCATGAGAAATACAGTAAAAATGTCATGCTGTTTAATGCCACACATTTACATTTTAGATGCTTGTAAGTCAGTATTTCTTTTTATTAAAAAAATCACCATTATGTTATAACTAGCAGAGGTATTTTGAACAGGTAGAAAAGGTATTGATTATAAGGATTGAGATTACTACATCATTTCTTAAAATCTTTCAAACTAATCTTCCTATTCCTCTTCTACTTGTATTGATAAGCTTGAGTTTAAGCTTATTATTTGGTAAGACAAAGTTTGAACTCATTACTGTTAGTGTTAGATTGAACATGATATTTTTAACATTTATAAACCACTCTATTAAATGACAACATTCTACAACTATCACTCTATATCTTTTATATCTTGGAAGAGAAATGCTTAGTGGAGTCATATGCTTGGCCTAATATTGTTAATTTTCATTGTAATAGATCTAGGTTAGTAAACTCATGTCTTCCCTGATTTCAAAAGTTTGTTCAAAATACTGAAAGGTAACCAATTGCTAATTTTACTACCACTTACCCCTTATTGTTGTTGTTGTTATATGCCACCAAATAGTTACTGACTCATAGCAACTTTATGTGCAACAGCTCTGAACCCTGCTCTATCCTGAGCCAACCTCATTGTCTCCAACACACCTGGAGCCCCATTACTCCAGTCACTGAGTCAATCCATCTCAGTCAGGGTCTTGCTCTCCTGCACTGTCTCTCCACCCTTCCAAGTTTGATGTCCATCTCCAATGACTAACATAATCCTTGCCTTGTAGGAGAAGCTTGGTTTCACCCTCTTCAGGATGAACCTGTTTGTTCTCCTAGAAATCCATGTTATATTCAATACTCTTCTTCAGACCACAACTCAAAGGCATCAATTCTTCTTAATCGCTAGTCATTTTCCGGCTCTCTAACACATATCAAGTAATATCAAAGACCATAAAACACATCGATAGATATGTTTAGTAGTTGGAAATAATGAATGGATGATTTGAAAGCTTAAGAAGAAACCAATCAGTTTGGTGCAAGACCTTTGAGTGCATTTGTTGTTTACAACCAGCATCATGACAAATTTATTATGGAGTCCACAGGTTCTGATTACTTAGTGCCTGTTTTTTATTTGTTTGTATGGCTAGTTGTTTTGGTTTTTATCCCCATTACTCCTAACTTGAGTGCATTTGAGCCTAGAAATCATAAAAAATAAATTTAACTGTTGATTTAATCAAATTACAAAAATATTAATTGTTCTTTTTCTTCTTATGATTGGGAGCTCCAGTGGCCTAGTCCATAAGGAGTTAAGCTGCTAGCTCAAGAGTGATGTCTCTCTGGCATTTCAGATTCACCAACTGCTTCTCAGGATAAAGATAGGAAATCTCCTTCTATGTGATTTATACAGCCTCAGGAAAACTTCTGGAGGGTAAGCTATGACTTAGTCCTAAGTTGACAACAAGTTGAGTTTTCCTTTTCTGAACCTGCTTTTTCCTTATTGGTAATTAAAATGCATTTTAAAGGTCATAGACGATGTGTTGTACTGTGTTTGCCATAACAATATAGCTTGAAAAAGAGAATCATTGCCTTCTTGTTTATCAAATTTAATTTATAATGTTGAGAAAAATTTTATAAATTATACTTACGGACTTCAAATGGAAAGTCACTTATTTTCTTAGATCGTGTTGTATTGACCCCTCTGCCTGACACTAATTGCCATCCTTGTCAACAACTTCATCAGCAAGCCCAGAGCTCACTGAGCACACAGATTGAACTCATCCCCTGGGCAGAGCACATTCTGCCAATTACTAATCAGTACCTGTGGATACAGGAGGAGCACTGTCTCCAGAGCTCTCAGTCTACAGACTTTCCTTAAAACTAAAATGTATTCAATTAAAGAACAGAAAGAGAAACAAGTCTGAAAATGTCAGTCAACCAACTTGCCAGTTTATTTACAGGGACTGAGAACATATGCTTCATTTGCCATTTCTTTATCATAAGCACAAAATTAAGCAATTTCAGAAAAAAAAATTCACCAGCGTGCATCTTAAATTACACAGGTCACGGCTTAATAGAAAGGGTTTGTTACTTTTGCAAACAAAACTGTCCATATTTATTGTTGTCGTGTCATTTAGCATTTTGTTACATTTTGATATATTACTTTGCAACTATTACAGCAATTGAGAGTCTATACATCATTTTATTACAAAATACTAACTTGTAGCCTTGTTGATTATTCAAGAATGAGCTGTTGATAACTGTAATGAGCTAATAATCATGTAATGAAGAGGATATTACTGATAGTATTATTTAGTGGTTCTGTGGAATTATTCCTTTTTTGCCC
Organism: Elephantulus edwardii; assembly: GCF_000299155.1. Taxonomy (NCBI): domain Eukaryota; kingdom Metazoa; phylum Chordata; class Mammalia; order Macroscelidea; family Macroscelididae; genus Elephantulus; species Elephantulus edwardii. The sequence continues at coordinate 5,217,271 of NW_006399878.1, read as the reverse complement.
AGTGGTACTTCCCCCCACACACACACTTGGCATTGTAAAGTTGTACTAACACTGAGGGGCATTAGTCGAATTAAAAAACAAACAAACAAACAAACAAAAAACCACAAATGCTTACTGAGGTTTTCTTGATTTTGTTTAGTAACTCTCTCTTGGCTCTCAAAAAGTTCCTGGGAGGATTGAACTTTGGACTAATTTGAGAATTTGCATTATGTTTTCTTGATTTTTGGCTTCAGGTACCCAATAGATTAGAGCAGAAATTATTTTACTGTTCTTTAAACAGTAATCACAAAAGAAGTCTTCAAGGGAAAAGAAAACATAGCTTTTTAAATTGAAGCAGTTTATTAAATCATTGTAAATTTTGCTATTATATTAGAAATGCCTGAAGAATAAAGCTTCTTATAATGAATAATATTATGTATGTTTCTTACTAAAGTTTTAAGTAATTTGTTATACAACAATAAATTCCCACTCTGTTGCTTTTAAAATATTATTTAAAAATATTTTTTATATTGCATTTTTTTTCAAGTATACCATGATGGTAATTTAGGACTAACAATTTTAAAATTCCTTTTGAAGTTGAGACTATTTTAATGAATTTGTGGATTCTCAACCAAGTGTTTAAATCATGATTTTTTTTTTAGATCTTTTATCCTCTTCTGACAGAAGTCAAACTGGCTACCATTTCAGAATTCCCAATGGTCATTCAAGATGGTAAAGATCCCAACCCTTGGCTTTTCAATGTACTTTCAATGTACTATTGAGATCCTTACACAGTTGATATCTTTTCTGTTTCAAAGTAATGTACTCAGTAGTGTGGTATATCACTGTTCAAAATGTAGTGGGTGTGCAAAATGACTTTCATAGAAGCTGTCTGACTTTTGTCACATGACTATATAGAAAAATGAGACACAGACTTGAAAACAAGGATGTAAGTCACAGACTAATGATGAAGATATTGGCAGTTTTGACATCTCACCCAGCTTAAATGGAGAAAATTCAGAGGCAAAACCCCAAATCCATCTATTTTTTATAGATAAGAAGTTAAAAAGTACATCTTCTCCATTTGGACAGACATTCCTACGCAAGATGTATTGAGATCAGCAGCAGTAGATAAAGAAGAGATGCAGAGAACCAGACATTAACAAAAAACAGCTAAAATGGATCTGCTGTCTCATGTAGTCAGAGCTAATGGTCTTTTCCCAGGCTTACTGGGAGCTGGAGAAAGAGGATGCCATAATTGATAGGACTAAGTGAGCTTTGTAACACTGATCCAAACAAATGTCAGAGAGTCTGTAATTTCAACCGAGAGGCTGTCCTGACTGAACCATTATCTCTTATTTACAACCTGATCTAGATGTTTCTATCCTAATTCCTAATAAACTCCATAATTGTGAGTGTTGTCTGTGAGTTCTTATGTGGCCATTGCAAGGGATTAGTGGACCTAGTTGCAGAGCTGCAAAAGCCTTGGGAGACCCTGAGGTCTTGGGAGGGACAAGTTATCTTAGAAGAAGGAGTGGGGAGCATGTTTGATCTTTGAGAATCAGTTTTGTACTGTTTGTGCTGTAGCACCCTTTCCCCTTGTGCTGTTAGTGAAGGCCAATGCCAGCTGCAATATTTTTACAACTTGAACACTTTCTAGAGCATATTCAAAATTTTAACATGTATGTGTTGTTGTTGTTGATTGCCATCAAATCGAGCCTGACTCATAGCCACCCTAATAACAAAAGGCCTAAAGCCCTTCCATAACCATCGCCATTTATCAAAGTTTCCAGAGACATGCTGTTTAGGAAGTAGATGCCACTTCTGCTTCCAAACCTGTCTTAAACTGGGAACTCCACCAAACTTTTCCACCATGGGCAGCCATTATGATATTTGACACCCTCCCTCCCAATGACACAAGGTTCAACATCACAG
>NW_006399878.1:5214337-5215257 GCF_000299155.1 Elephantulus edwardii | reverse complement strand
TGAAGCTTCATTTCAAATACTTAGAGTATATTGTTAGGAAGGACCAGTCCTTGGAGGATACTATGTTGGAAAGATAGAGGGTCAGCATAGAAGAAGACCCTCAACAAGGTGGCTTGACCCAGTGACTGTAATAACATGCTTAAGTCTATTTGAGATGATGAGGATGGCGCAGTACAGTGTAAATTTCAGACTTATTGTTAACAGGTTTGTTACAAGTTCACTAGACAGTACAGAACAGAAAAAAAACACGAGTCAGAGTTGACTTGGAGGCACCTAATGACAACAGTAATTTAATATTAGCATCTTCTTTGTTGTAAAGCTGTATAAGCATTCCAATAATTATATAATATTTCATACTACGAATAAATCTTAAGTTGTACTATTTATCTGCTACTGGTAGTATATATTCTTTCCAATCTTTTAGTGATGTAAAAAACATCACTAGTAGAAATATCTTAACATAAATCTTAGGTCTACATTCTAGATTATTTTCTTCATTTAGATATTTAGAGATAGACTTGTTATAATCATAATTGTGCACATTTTATGGCTCATACTCTTGTTATGTAATTTCTTTCCATGTCACTCAAAATCTGAAAGGAAGGGAGGTTAGTGTAATGAGGAATCAACATTATATGGGCCCCAAACCCAGAAGGGTTTAACTAGAAGAATAGACTCTAGAGTCAATAATACTATTTTGAAGTCACCATAAAGTCCTATTTCCTCTTTCATATTATTCAGCTTCTGAAATTTCAATTTTTAAGTTTTTTTCTGACTCACAGTCTGTGCACAACAGACTGAAAAGGTACCTGGTCCTGCTCCATTCTCATAGCTGTAAATCTTCAGATCACTGTTGTAGCCACTGTGTTAATCTTTGTTTTTTTAATTATTATTAAACTTTATTAGTTTTAATAAACATT
>NW_006399878.1:5197489-5214115 GCF_000299155.1 Elephantulus edwardii | reverse complement strand
ATCTATTCTTCTTCTGTCATCCTTAGTCACTGTCCAGCTCTCTGAAGTATAACAAGTACTTGTGAAGACCATGGCCTGGATTAGGTGCAACTTTGTTTCTAGACTGATATCGTTGCTTTTCAGCACTCTGGAGAGGTCCCTAACAGCAGATTTTCCCAATGCAATTCGTCCTTTGATTTCCTGATTTCTGGTACTAAAAGTGTTGATTGTTGATCCAAGCAAGCTGTAATTGCTAACAACCTCAATCTCTTCTCCAGCTATCATGGTGCTGCCAGTTGGCCCATTCACTACAGTATTTGACCTTCTGTAGCAAATACTTCAAGTATTCCTCAGTTTCAGCAAGCAAGGTTGTAACTCCTCCTCATAAAGTCCTGCTTGCTGAATGATCATTTCTGCATACAGATTGAAAACGTATGGGGGCAGGGAGCATGCCTGATGCACTTCTTTTCTGATTTTGAACCATGTAGCATTTCCTTGCTATGTTATGAGTACAGCTTCTTGGTCCAAGTATAGGTTTCACATAAGAACAATCAAGTGTTCTGATATTCCCATTATCCAAGATTAGCCACAATTTGTTTTGATCCACATAGTCAAATGCTTTTGCACAGTCAATGAAACATAAATAGACATTCTTCTGGTACTCTCTGCTTTCTGACAAGATCCATCTGACATTGATAATAATGTCCCTAGTGCCATAACCCAGCCTATATTTCTGGTAGTTCTCTATCAATGTGTTGTTTTAGTCATGTCTGGATAATCTTCAGCAGGATTTTGCTATTGGATGATATTAGTTTCCACACTCTGTTCAGTCACCTTTTTTTCTGAAATGGGAATAAATATGGATCTCTTTTGGTCAGTTGGCAAGGTAGTTGCTCTCCAGATTTCTTGGTACAGTTTGGTGAGCACATCAAGGGCAGCATATGCTTGTTGAAATACGTCAATTGTATTCCATCATTCCTGGGGTTTTATTTTTCCTTTGCTTTGACTTCTTGATGCTCTAGTGCAATATTTACAATCTCTTCTGACATCTAGCTTGGTCCTTGCTTCTTCTATCTTCTTTGTAATTACTTTTCTGCATTATGCTATTAATATCTTACGACAGCTTATTTGGTCTTTGTTATTAGTGTTCAAGGCCTCAAACTTATTCCTGAGTTGGTTTTTAAATTCATGGGAGATAGACTCTAGGTCAAATTTAATTCCTGTGGATATGATTGAACCTTATTTAGCTTTAATTTGAACTTGCATATGAGCAGCTGATGGTCTGTTCCACAATCAGCACCTGGCCTAGTTTTCATTGTTGATAATTGAACTTCTTCAACGATTCCTTCCGCAGAAGTAATAAATCTGATTCCTGTGCATCCCTTCAAGTGAAATCTATGAGTATAACCTGAGTTCATGTTTCTTTTTTATTTTTTTTTAGTTCATGTTTCTTATAAAATGTATTTGCTATGAATAATCATTGACTGTACAGAATTCTAACATTCTATCCCCAGCCTCATTTCTGTCACCAAGTCCATATTTTTCAGCTACTGATCCTTCTTCCTGGTTCCCAAATTTTGCATTCCAGTCACTCATCATTATTAATACATCTTGGTTATATTTTTGATTGATTTCTGATTGCATCATTTGATTTAAATAATCCATTTCCTCCTCTTTGGCTCTGGATGTAGGCACATATGTTTGAATGACAGTGGTATTAACAGGTCTTCCTTGTATGTGTATAGATATTATACACTGTCACTCACAATTGTGTTCAAGATGTACCTAAAAATGGCCTTTTTAACTATGAAAGTAATCCCATTTTTTACCTTTCCCTCTCCAGCATAATAGATCATATGATCATGAGATTCAAAATGCCCCATGCCAATCTATCTCATTTTGCTAATAACCAAGATGTTAATATTTATGTGCTCTGTTTCTTTCTTTACAATGTTCAGTTTCCCTACATTTATGCTTCTCACATTCTGTGTACCAATTTTTAATTTCTTTGTACAACTGTTTCTCCTCCTTGTGTTTCAAAATTTGAGGGCTCAGCTTCAGTTGCATATCTGTTAGTCTATTCTAAGTGTGCTCTGCTATACCTAGGGTTTTAGAAGGCCTGTTACATTTTAGAAGTGGGTGGCCAGTCCTTCTTTGTAGTCTGTCTTAATATAGATGTTTAGTTTTATAACAATATCTGACAATCATTTTTACCTAACGTTTCGGCCACCTACCCACTTTTTCTAGTAATGAACTATCCCCCTCGGTTCCCATGGGATGATGATCTGCTAACTTGTTATCTCTTGCTACTAGATTAACTTACAAAACATAGCACTTTCTGGGATAGTCCATTCTTGGTATTGTGCCATTTATGGTCTGGACTCATAGGCCAGCATATGCAAGGCATCATGTGCCATGTTCAAAGAGTCTCTGTGTGGTGCAAATGGTTAACACACTTTCTTAGGTACAGACTGAAAGTTTGAAATTCAAGTCTACCTAAAGACACATTAGAAAAAAGGCCAAGTGATCTACTTCTGAAAAATCAATCATTGCAAACCTTAGAGATCTCAGTTCTATTCTGGCACATACGGGATCACTATGAGCTGAAGTCAACTTGAATGTAACTGATTTTAAGTAGTCTAGTTTGTATTTTTATTATTGAAGGTCATTAATTACTATTATTAGATTAGCTTGATCTTATTGAGGCATCATTCTAGGATTTGTGAGGATAGGCCTGGGGCTAAAACAGCTCCACTCTAAAGGCAGGGCATTTTTGGACTAACTCTCAGAGTGTTTGTAAAAGCCCCTTGACTTGAGTTGACTAGAATGCCGATGTCTACCGACCTTGGAAGGTCTTTTGAAATGTCATTTGCTTGCTGTTCTCTAACCAACTTTGCTCTGTGGAAGCACACTTTATGTTCAGTCAATGATTCTGGGTAGCACCCTCCTTTCCAGTATCCTGCCTCGGAAGTTCAGGGGTGTCAACAATCCCAAACTACTCCTATTTTCTGCACTCATGCAAAGTATGTTTTTTTTTGTTTGTCCCACTTGCCTGCATTAGAGTCTTGAAAGTGCTACTTGAAGATGGCTGGAGTCAATGAGGAGTTCCTTTCATAAGTTTCCATTCTCACAATACCTACTACCTTTTATCTAAAACCTGAAAACTGTTGCTTAATATTATTTATGTAGTTTTATAAACGTGGTAGGAGAATAAATCTCAAATTCGTGCTCATGGCCAGAAGCAAAAGATTTTTTTTACATCTCCGAAGAATAAAACTTTCATTTAAGTCATGCCAAAATATGAACAATGATTTTCTTCTCTTTCACAATTGTAACAACAAAAAAATCTATTTGGAAATATTCTTAAAAACTAACCCACTTTCTTTGAAGGTTTGGTTCTTATAAAGATTTTTCCCTTGAAAATATTTGAAATTTCTATACATGTTTCAAGAACTTTGAAGCGTATACTTTTCTCAGGATTTCATGAAGCAATTGTTCTCCTTATTACAGAACAATATGACTGATGTGGGGATTTGGGAGGCACAAGAGAAAAATAGTTTAAGTTGAAAGTACATTATCAATTTGTAGTCACATTTTCTTTTCAACATGTTTTTCTTTTAAACACAGAATTATAACTCAAAATATTAGTACTTACTTGATAAGGAAAATATTAAAACACTACCTTTTTCTGACTCATGTTGACCTTTTATTGGATTTCTGAGGATAAATTATAACAAGAGGTGACTGACCATCTTATTCCCTCAGAACATTTGGTGGACTCAAAGTGCTGACCTTTCAGTTAGTATGTTGTTAAGTGCCATATAGTAGAGTATGACACACAGCAACCTTATGAACACAGATCATCAACCTATCCTATCGTGGGCTAGCTTTATAATCTCTACTTGAGCCCATTGCCACAGTCACTGTCATCAATCCACCTGGTTGAGGATCTTCCTCTCTTTGATTGTCCTTCCACTTTCTCAAACATAATGTCCTTCTCCAAAGAATAGCCGCTCCAAGCAGCACACTCAAATTATGGGAGATGAAGTTTTATCATTTTGCCTCCAAGGAGCACTCTGACTGCACCTTCTCCAAAACTTATCTGTTTGGTTTTTTTACAGTTTATGGGTTATTCAACACTTTTATCCAACATCACAGTTCAAAGATAGCAATTTTTCTGTCATCTTTATTCATTGTCCAGGTCTCAGATATAAATAGCAAGTGATTAAAAAAACATGGCCTGAATTAGGCACACCTTAGTCCTCAAACTAACATCATTGCTCCTCAATAATTTGCCTAGGTCCCTGACTGCAGACTTACTCAGTGCAATACATCTCCTGATTTCCTGACTGCTGGTTTGTTGTTATGTGCCAACAAGTTGACTGGGATCCATTGCGACCTTATGTACAGCAACTCTGAACCCTACCTTTTCCTGAGCCAGTCTCACTAATTCTTATACCCCAACGCCCATTGTCTCAGTTACTGTATCAATCCATCTCATCCAGGGTCTTCCTCCACTGTTCTATTCTTCCACCCTTCCTACAATGATGTTTTTCTCCTGGCCATGTGCCCAAAGTATATGAGATGGAACTTCAAAATCCTAGCCTTCAAGGAGAAACTTGGTTTCTTCCTCTCCAAGACAGACCTACGTGTTTTCTTGGTGGTTCATGGTATGTTTAAGACTTTCTCAAATACCACAACTCAAAGGTGTTGATTTTTCTTCTGTCATCCCTAGTCATTGTCCAGCCCTCTGAAGCATACCGAGTAATTGTGAGACCATGGCCTGGATTAGGTGCACCTTAGTCTCTAGACTGACATTGTTGCTTGTCAGCACTCTTTAGAGGTCCCTGACAGCAGATTTTCAAAATGCAATTTGTCTTTTGATTTTCTGACTGCTAGTGTTAAGGAGATCCTTTACTTGATGTATTGATAAGGTGACTGTAAAACAATGGGCTCGAGCATGTCTCAGATTGTGGGGATGGTGTAGGGTAGGGCAAGGGTTAGATCTGGTGTTCATAGAATTGCTGTGAGTTATAGAGAGAGAGATCTTTTGGCCTAGTGGATACAAAGTTATGCCACCAAGCCAAAAGTGGGTGATTTTAATCTATGGCTGTTAGGCCTGGTTTTAATTGTTTTGGTCAAACATTCTTATAAGTGGTAAAACACTGGTCTGTCCATTTGCTATACAGAGGTAACTCATAGTTGCTGTGATGCTAAACATTGTGACACTGATTTGTCAAGTGCATTAATGGTTAACCATGGTAGATAGTGTCTGGTGAAGCTCCTAGATTAAAACAGGCTTGGAAGTAGGACTGGCATCCACTTCTAAAATAGCTTGCTTCTGGAAACTCTATGAACTTATAGAAAGGATGAAAGTTATACAAGTGTTCATGTCTTTCATTCATAGGGTTGCTATAAGTCATATATGACTCGATGACACTTAACAGTGTTAAGAATGTTGATTGTGAAGCTTAGCCTGGTGGTGAGAATCTTTGTCTTCTTGATGTTGAGATGAAATTCCTATTGAAGACTACCGTCCTTGACCTTCTACAGCAGATGCTTCGTTTTTTTTTTCAGTTTCAGCAAGCAAGGTTGTGTCATCTGCATAATATAGGTTGTTGATGAGTCTTCCTCCAATCTTGATGTCACAGCTCTTCTCATAAAGCCCTGCTTCCCAAAGGATCTGTTCATCATACAAATTGAAAAGGTATGGAGACAGGATGCACCCCTGATGCACTCCTTTCCTGATTTCGAACCATGCAGCATTTCCTGGCTCTGTTCTGAGTTCTGCTTCTTGGTCCAAGTATAGGTTTCACATAAGCACAATCAAGTGTTCTGGGATTCCCATTTTCTTCAAGGTTACCCACAATTAACTGTTATCCACACAGTCAAATGCCTTTGCATAGTAAATGAAACACAGATAGACATTTTTTTGGTACTCTTTGCTTTCTGCCAAGATTCCAAGTGAATTCAACTTAGATGAAGTCATTGACAATTTCAATTTTTCTCTCCATCTATCATGATGTTGCCCATCAAGCCAGTGGTGAGAATTTTTATTTTCTTGAATTTGAGATGCAAATCATATTGAAGACTGAAGTCTTCATGTAACACACATTATTTCTTAAACTTTTCTATAGTGCTTAGTTATATCCTGGAGCCTGGGGCAAATTTAAAAAAAATTAGAGCTGGAAGAAACCCTAGAAAATATCAAGTTTTGTCTCTTTATACAACAGAGAAACAACTCAGTTTCTGAATTTTAAACTGCATAGATCATGTCCAGATAGTGTGTTCTTAATCTGCTCTTGATATATGCCTAAGATTATAATTTCAGTTTGTGTTTCAAAGAGCAAGTCACCAGTCATATTGAATAAGAGATAGTAGCCAAGATCCTCTAACCCACCTATGAAATTATAAGGTATTCACACAATAAACATTCTGTCCCTTATTTTCATAATTATCCCAAACAAAATATTACTTTTTAATATTTGAATATATATGATTTAAAGTAATACATGCAGAGTCAGAAATAAAATTCAGGTTCTTTTTTTAAGATACACCTTTTACATTGTGGGATCAGTTTTTAAGCCTAGAAAATGTTTTTTAAAAGTTTTCTCTTTAACTTAGGAGTAGACTTATGAATCACTGGTTGCCAGGAAAAGTCCAAGTGTTCAAAGGAAACAGGACAAAATATTTATGAAAATAAAGGAGAAATAGTAAACTTTCTCCTTTCCTATTTAAGTGCTAAAGAAGGAGGATTTCACACAGGTCAACTATGAGAGTATCTGGTTTTTATCATTATGTACATGAACAGCCACTAGCATCTACTTAAACTAAATGTCTCAATTTAGGTGATATGGACATTGAAAAACTTATGAGAAAATAGAATTCTGAATTTTTCAAATTCTTGAGCCAGCAAGAATTTATGACCTTAGCAACACAGAAGAATTCTTTGATTCTACATTCCTAAGGAGTCTTTAATAAAATTTATTATTTTACAGCAAAATGTGATTTAAAAAATGATGAAAGGAGATGCATTGAAAAAAATCATGGCTAAGAGGATTCTCTTCAAATCAATGTTATATAAAAGATTTTCTTGCTTAGAAGGTTTGCAAAATATGAGAGTTTTGCACATCAGTGTTATTATTGTCTGTATAGTTCAGTCTTTGTTGAGTGTTTTATAGGAAAATGGTACTGATGATACATAGGTAGTGTATTGTTAAACTATGCTTGAAAGATGCCTGAAATGATAATGGTGGTTTGTATTGTAGAGAGCATGACACCTGTCATATTGAATAAGAGATAGAGTGAAGATATTCTAATCCACAATGAAATTAAAAAGGATTGTAACAATATATTATGTCTTTTTAAAATTTTCCTAATTAGTCCAAAGATAAAATTATTTTAATAATCTAGAATAAGTTATTTCTATTGATTCTGAAAAATTGATCTTAGATATGAAGTATTTAAATGTCAGATTTGACTTAAGATCTTATTCCTTTATTGGTAAAACATTCTGATTGGCATAAAAATATTTCAGATATGGAGAACTCTAGAGCACATCATGGTGAATGAAATATCTCCGTCACAAAAGGACAAATACTGCATAGCACTGCTGCTATAAAGTAGGTCTGACAAGGGGAGGTGGGAGGACAATAAGAGTTGATAGATAATGACCATTGAATTGGAACAGATATAATAAAGAACTGTCTAAAAGGAATATATGACTAGACATTATATGTATGACAACAACCCAGAAAAAGAGGTATATCATTGCAAAGAGGTCTGGGGGTTGGAGGAAGTAGCTAATTATGCCACAATGAATGATTTTTTTTTTTCACAAGTGAACTCAGGAAAGTAGAAGGAAGGGAGAAGGGGTAAAATCTGCAATAATGAATGAATGAAAATTTAACTTCTCTGTAAACATTCAGTAAAATCACAATTAAAATAAAATTTCATTTCAAAAATATTTCAAAAGAAATTTTTCTTATTCTAATAATTAAATATCACTTTGATAAAATGAGTCCAGAAGTATTTAGCAATATTGTAAAAACAAATGTTTATTTTTTAAAAAAGAAGTTTAAAAAACTCATTACTTCACTAAAAATCACCACTCATTAGTGAAGTTTTTTCACACATATACAAATACAGGTATCTATCACTTAATAGCAGTGGCATTCACTTCTGGAATAGCTTGCTACTAGAAACTCTATGAATGTGGAGAAATGATAAAAGTTATACAAGTTTCCAGGTCTTTCCTACATAGGGTTGCTATGAGTTGTCTGTGACTTGATGGCACTTAACAACAACATAGAGGCAGAGCTCTGTTGGTCTAGTGAATAGAAAGTTATACTACCAAGCCAAAGGTGGGTAATTTTAATCCGTGGCCCTCAGGACTGGTTTTAATTGTTTTTGGTCAAACATTCTTCTAAGTGGTTTAGTACTGATCTGTCCATTTGCTGTACAGAGGTAACTTGTGGTTGCTGTGATGCTAAACACTGTGACACTGATGTGTCAAATGTGATAATGATTACCCATGGTGGACAGTATTTGGTGGAGCTTCCTTCCAAGACAAGCTTGGAAGGAGGAGTGGCATCCACTTCTGAAATAGCTTGCCTCTGGAACCTTTGTGAACCTGGAGAAATGATGAAAGTTATACAAGTGTTCAGGTCTTTTACTCATAGGGTCATTATGAGTCATCTACAACTCTATGGCACTTAAAAACAACAACATCATCACTTAACATCCACAATGCATTCTTTGAAATGCTGCTATATGGAGTCATGAGACCAATCTATTTCACATAGAACTCAATCAAAAACCCCTCAAACTCATTGGCATTGAAACTGACCCTACAGGGAATTTTCAGAGATTTTAAATTGTACAAGAGGAGATTGTATATTATTTTTCCTTAGAGTCCTTAGTGGGTTCAAACTGTCAGAGAAGAGCCATGTGTGGGTTAGCAGTGCAACTCTCTGCGGACTACGCCACCAGAGTACACACATGTGTGTATTTGATACACATATATCCAAATAAAGCCCTGTAAAACTTCTCTGCCTCTGCATTAGTAGCAAAAGATTTAAAGTTTGCAGATTTACACCTACAATAGTCTGTCTCTGAGCTTGAGGTGCTCTTGAAAGAGTCCTCAGGAAGATTGATTGGACTCTCTGGGTGCACATAAGTGCACAGAAGTCAGCCTGTCAGTATATCCTCATGTATAATATTGGTACCAACCATGGGCTGATTTGGCAAAGCAGCACCAGTGACAACCTAGGTCCTACTGCCTTCTCAGCAGTGCCTGCCAGAACTCGGTTTGAGGGCCGCAGGCCATAATGTGGTTTCAGGGCTGCAACTAAGTAAGTACTGAGTCCTGGGGTTTTGTTACACTGGAACTGTGAATCTAATGCCAGACCCACTATAGCATCACCTCCTATTGTTCTTCCAAATGAATCCCTTCTTCCCACTGCCAAGATGCATCTATATGAGCAGAACATACCATATTTCAACAATCTTGTATCAAACATCTTTCTGATCTTGAGAAAAAGAAATCCTGCTATTCAACATTTTCAGATTTCCTTTAAATGAATTGTTTTAATCTGTAAGGAGTTACACTGCTAATCTAAAATAAGAGCCTCTCTAGAAATTCAAATTCACCAGTAGCTCCTCAGGAGAAAGAGGAATAATCTCTTTCTTTGAAATGTAAAACTCTGGAAACCCAATGGAGGGTGAGCCATGAGTCGATTTGGACTCCACAATAAGAAGTTTGAGTTTTGAAATGATTTTATAATATAAGGTTGCTTATTAAAATTTCTTATTCAATCTTTTCTAATAAATATTGTTGTAGTTGTTGCTATTGTCATCAAGTCACGTGTGACCTCTAATTAATACTGTTGTAGTTGTTATTGCCATTGAGTCACCTGTGACTCATAGAGACACTATCTATGAGCAATAGCCATGAACCCTGACCTTTCCTGACCTCTGACACACCAACCCCCATTACCTCAGTTGCAGTGTCAATCCATCTGATCCTGGGTTTTATTCTCTTGTACTGTCTCTCCACCCTTTCAAGAATAGTATCCTTGTCCTAGGACTGATCCCTCCTGAACATGTGACAAAGTATACGAGACAGAGCTTCAAAATCCTTGCCTCAAAGAAGTAACTTGGTCTCACCCTTTCCAAGACAGACCTATCTGTTATGTATATTTTACATCCTTCTATAATAGAATACAGTTGCTGGTTTCCTTTCTTAAAAACAATACTACCTACGTTCCTTTTAGGAATTCCTAGAGGCTTAGTCTCTACGGTTGCACTATCTCAAAGGCAGTGCCTCTCTGGCTGTTCAAATCCACCAGCAGTTCAACAGAGAAAATGAGCAATCTCCTTGCATGCTATTTACAGCCTCCAAAAATACATTTGAGGGTCAATTATGAGTTGATTCTTGCCCAATAGCTATGAGTTGTAGGTGTGAAATTTACTATTTTTTTCCCCCATTTGGGTACAAAGTGGAGATTTAGGATAAAAATATCTGTTCAATTTTAACATTTTTGCTACACATTGCTAAATTGTCTTTCCAAAGTAGAAATATTTTATCATCTCTACAGTAATGTGACAATGAGTGTTTTGAATCTACAAAGTTCTTTGTTACTTAATCAAAATGTAAGCACATAAATGACTATTAGCATAAGCTTAGCAGAAAGGAAAAAATAATGATCTCGATAGATGTAAAAATAGCACATTTATGACACTTTTTGTAACTCAATTTTTTTTAAATTTTATTTTTGTGTGTGTATGCGTGTCCCGTCAAATCAGATCTGACTGGTACAGGAGGAGATTGTCCCTCCTTTCCCAGCAGAGCATCTGGTGGATTTGTAGTTGCAGCTCCTTTCCACTAGGCCACCAGAGCTTCCCTCAATTTACTTTTTTAAGTATGAATTTTCAAATAACTTTTTAAACAAAGTCAATGGATTAAATTCCTGCTACAGCTTTTAGTTTGCTTGGCTCCACAATCAACACTTTTGGTTATCAGCTGCCAGAAAAAGAAAAGACAAATTGCACTGAGAAAGCCAGCTGTTAGAGACCTCTCCAAAGTACTGAAGAGCAACGATGTCTGTCTGGAGACTAAGATGTGCCTGATCCATGCCATAGTCTTTGCAATTACTTGCTATGCATCAGAGAACTGGCTAATGACTAGGGATGATAAAAGGAGAATTGATGTCTTTGAACTGTAGGGATGGATCAGAGTATTTAATATGCCATGGACTGCTAAAAGAATAAACAGGTTCATCTTAGAGAGGGTGAAACCAGGTTGCTTCTTGAAGGCAAGGATGCTGAAGTTTTCTTGAACCATTTTGGACATGTTTCAAGGAGGGACCAGTCCTTGGAGAAGAATATCATACTTGGGAGAATGGAGGGACAGTGCAAGATAGGAAGATCTAAATGAGATGGGTTGATTCAGTGACTGGGGTAATGGGGGTAGGTGTGTCAGAGACAATTAGATTGACAGAGGAGAGAGGTGGATTTAGAGCTATTGTATATAGAGTGTCTATGAGTTGCCAGCGACTCGACGACATGTAACAATACATAATAACAAACAATAACAAACTCAAACTCTTTGCTATTGAGTTGGAACAGGCTTATAGTTAACTCTTCATTGGGTTTCTGAGATTGAATTTCACAAAAGGAAGGATATTGGTTATCTTTCTCCTACAGAGTCACTAGTAGATTCAAACTACCTGAGAAGCTTGAATTTTGTGTTACCAGACTTCTTAGGTGAAGCCTACTTGTAATAAAACCAAACTTACTGCACTGAGTCAACTTTGACTCATAGAGACCCTATAGGATACATTAAAACTGATCCATAGGGTTTCCAATGCTGTAAATCTTCTGTACACAAGTGTGACATCTTCATCTCAGGGAGCAACTTGTGGGTTCAAATAGTCTATAGAAAGTTGCTCTGTTAAAGCAAAAGTGGTATCTCTCCGGTGGTTCAAATTCACCAGCAGCTCTGAGGGAGACTGAAAGGTATTCTTCTAGAGATTTATAGCCTCTGACAACCCACTGGAGGGTGAGCTATGAGTCAATTCCAACTTGATCACAATGAGTTTGAGAGTTTCCAGTTACCAGCAGAGCATTTGACCACTATGGTGCCAGGGTTCCTTTGTGTTATAAATAATACTGGATACATTTTATTATAATTAAATCTTGGCAGACATGTCTAATTACATTTCATTAGAATAAATTCACAGATGTGGAATTACAAGGTCAAGAGGTGTGAACATTACCACTTTGATATATTTCCCTAATTTGCTTTCTTGAAAGGCAGAACCAATTCACACTCCTATTCATTAATATAGAAGAGAGTCCTTCCTAACACTTCTCTGGCAAGTTTAGATTTACATACAGAAAAAATACTTCAAGTATTTTATTTTTCAAGAGAAGGGACCGAGGAAATTTAGTAACTTGAATGTGGGGAGCTTTTGACCCTTTTCATAGTAAATACTGATCACTCCTTGCCTATTTAGTGAGAGAAGCTGTCTTTTGTTTCTTGACCATTCCCCTATTTTTTCTCAGGAACACTTATTGTAACAGCAACAACGACTCATAGGTGACTATGGAGCTTATCTTTTAATATGACTTTTCTAGCCATTATTTGACATTGCTATGTAAATTGGAGGAATATGTGAATGGGGTGTCTAAGCAAGCACAAGATGATTGGCTATTTACCATTCCACAAGGGGTTTAGTCAGCCTTAACAATCCACAAAGGATTGGCTAGTTTCACCAATAAATTGAACAGCTTTAACTCCAGAGACAGATCTTACTGCCCCAGCGACACTTATGGCTATAACTCCTATATCTGAACTGGAGACCTGATGTGAGATGGGACCCTGGCGTGGTAGGAGAGCCAGTAATGGCAGGACTGAAAACTTTGTTGGACAACTGGAGGTAAGAAGCCAATATAGGCAAGACTGAGAACAAGGGAACTGTTACTGGCCAAAAGCTGCAATGCTTGAGGCTAAGGTGCCTAGGTGTACATTTCAGGAAATGTCTTAACTCTATTATGTTATTAATCTGGATTATATAATATTTTTACTTTGCCAATATGGTTCTATGTGATCTGTGAGTCATTGCATCAGAATTTGGACACAGTAAAGCAGTAATATTGGTGTTGAGATGAGTAGAAAGAGGTATAGGTGCGTGGAGGACATGTCTGATCTCATGGGAATTGGTTTTGTGTTATTGATGTGGACAGGGACAATTCCACTTTGTGAAGCTGATAAAGGGCACACATGGCTGACTCCCAAAGGCCCTTGTTCTCTTTACAGTGACCTTCCAGTGGGTTTTCAGAGACTACAAATCACACAGAATGAAATATTCCATCTATCTTCCATCGAGCAACTGCTGGATTTAAATCACCTACCTTTGAGTTGATAGCAAAATCCTTTAATCCTAGGCCACCGGAGCTCCCTACTTGGCTGGAGACCTGTGGAAAAGAGTTCACAAGTAAGTGTAATTGAGTGTGATACCTCTAGCCATATCAGAATGACTTACGTGTATGTACTTTCC
The DNA here is from genome assembly GCF_000299155.1 of Elephantulus edwardii. Taxonomy (NCBI): domain Eukaryota; kingdom Metazoa; phylum Chordata; class Mammalia; order Macroscelidea; family Macroscelididae; genus Elephantulus; species Elephantulus edwardii. Next base: position 5,200,574 of record NW_006399878.1, on the reverse strand, counting down.
TTCTAATGATCTGATAAAAATTTACTAACTTCTTTTTACCCTTGTTTGTGGTGACTGGTTCCTTTCCTTCTGTTCTGCCACATATGCTTAACTCTTCCATGCATAATTCCATCTTTCTTTGAAATTCAGATTTATAGGCTGACTGTTACTCTCAACTCCATGTTTATCTCATAAAGCCTAATATTTGTATTTTAATTTGATTTTTTCTCGTATTAGAGTGAGAATGAGTTTCTTTGTAAGCTTCTACATTTGAAATGAAACAACAAAACTCTTTTTGTTTATTTTTGTATTAAATTTCTACTATTTTATCTTTAGATGATTGCCTTTGTTTCTAATACTTGAGAAAAATTTAGATTGTTAATAAACGGAGATAAGTAGCACAAACAGCTTCTAGGACTACTTCTATTTTTGTCCATGTCATTAGAATCTTAAATAGGGAGAATGTTTATCTTCAAACATGCTGTGACTTTCTGTTATTTATGTTCTAAACCTGGCTCTCTTCAGTAAGAGAGATGTAGCAGCTGAGTGGACAAAAACACAGAAAGAATGTGATCCTTCTTAGGTTTGAACACTATGTGTTTTTACCAAAGTGGCTATTAGCACTGTTTGCCTTTTTACAATCTTGTGGATACAAAACAAGCAAAGAAAATTTGTTAACTACCAAAAAAACAAACAAACAAACAAAAAACACAGGCAATAGAGGAAAGAACAACACATTGTTTCTTCTGGAAGTAGTAACAGTCCTAAATGGAAGGAATGGTTCAGGCATACATCCTCAGCCTCATTTTCTGTATCCCTATCTCTCTCTGCTTTATTCTAGGCATACTGAACAACTTATTTTTTCCAAAAGGTCAGTTTATTTGCAAATGTTGATTTCTCTTACGTTAAGTCCTTTGCTGTGCATACACCCAAAACTAAATTCCAATTCAATATTCACTTGTCTTCTTTATCATGTTCAATGAATCTCTTACTCTAATGTGTGTCTCTAATGTGTTCCCTAATGTGTGTCTCTGTAACACTAGGTTTACTTGCTTTAATATAACACACCCAGTGGATTATCTATTCAAAGTTTGGTGACAATGAAAACAGAAAATTCACAAGAGCAAAGTCAGCTATTGTGGATATTGTAATAAATATTATTTGTTGATGATACAACAATATTTCCTTCTCCAGTGGTTTCAGTCTGCTGATAAATAGACCTATAAAGTGTTATTACCAAATTATAAAAAAGTAGAATTTTGTAATTTTTCTTCTTCTGGAAGAAGAATCCAAAACATCTATAACTTGTTAATTTTATGAATTTGCACATGGTCTCCATCAGTCTTTCCTCAAGAATACTCAGCTAATCTCAACTTCAGTTAATAGATTTTAGTTCTAAGGGTAGTAAGAGAGCACACAGTGTAGATATTTAGCAATTTCCTTTTTTTAATCCATGTTAAGAAAACTTTCATTGACTTGTGCTTGTAATTCCTTTTTTTAAAAAAAATATTTATTTATTTATTGTGTGTGTGTGTGTGTGTGTACCGTCAAATCGGATCTGACTGGTACAGGAGGCCATTGTTCCTCCTTCTTCAGCAGAGCATCTGGTGGATTTGAACCGCACACCTCTGGGATTGCAGTGCAGTTTCCTGCCACTAGGTGTAATTCCTTTTGTGATACAGAAACCTGTTCTTATTTTCCACTTTAAACTGTTCTTTGGATTACCATAATCTATTTGGGTTTCAGTAACACTAATTAAGCAACAAACGGACTTTCTGTACACTTCATCTGTAACACTTTTTGAAAAATAAAGTCTCTCTCATTTAGTTTGGTGGAAACTTACTCATTGACCAAGTCAAAATCCAAATTAGCTTTAGATCCACCAATAAAGTTCTTATTTTCTAAACCAGCTACTCATCTCTTCTTTGTTACAATGAGATGGTGACAGAAATTGTAATGTCTTTTGATTTTTTTTTAATCTATGAAACTGTACTTTATGTAGCTTATCTATCGAAGTATTGGATCTACAGACTCAACGGTAGTTATGATCGGTATGTTTCAACACTAAGAGGGAGCTAGAAGCATAGCAAGTATGCCTATGCCATTCAATTTTCCCGATTGGGTTTGAGGCTTTATTATTTCTTTCTTCCTGCTAACTATAAGTCTTTTTTTTTGTCATAGAAAAACTTACCTTTTAAATGTTTAGTTTCTTTCTCCAAAAATAAAAACAAAATTGTTCTTATGAATTCAAAATGTTCAATTTCAATTTCCAGTTGTTTCATGGTTGCAAAAGTATGTATCATGCTTCAGTGCACACTATGTTCTGAGTACAATAAAATGGAAGGAAAGTGCACTTAGGAAATATAGATGTTGATCATATTCTTTTGAGGTTTTTTTTCTTTTCTAGAGTTATTGACTTAAGAGAAATTGAGAGTCTAGTGGAGAGAGCAGTGTTGCTGTCCTAATCTTCTATGTAAGATTTACATACAATTTGAATACTCAGAGTTGCAGAAAAAATAACTATTAAGTATTCCTAAAAGAAATTTCAGTTCTTTGTGTGTTTCTTGGAAGGAATGAATCTCTGATGGTCAGATAAAATAAGTGAAATCTTCAAAGCTGTAATAAGGAGTGATGAGATCACATCAAATTGCCTGGAAAAGAGTTGTCAAAATAATTGACTTGATGTATTCTATAATACGATGGCTTCTTGAAGAATTAGAGGTTTAAAGAAAAAAAGATAACTGCAATATATTTCAAAGAATGTAAACTTACTACATTTTAATTACTCTTATTCTTTATAAACATACCAATTATAATTGAAAAACAATATTCTGCTGTTGCTGTTAGGTGCAGTCCAGTCAAGTACAACTCATAGCAACCTTATGAACAAAAATCTGAACCCTGGTCTTTCCTACACCATCCGCACACTTTCTGACACACAAGAGCCCACTGCAGCAGTCATCACGTCAATCCATCTAGTATAGATAATGATTTCTCATCAGTCAAAATTGATTTGCTTCCTTGTTTCCTTAAGACACTGGGGATTAGACAGCAAAATCCTTTCAGATGAGAGAAAGGGTTCTGGTTTTTGGTTTTGGGGGTTTTG
>NW_006399878.1:5187825-5197389 GCF_000299155.1 Elephantulus edwardii | reverse complement strand
TGTGTGTGTGTGTGTGTGTGTGTGTGTGTGTCTACAGAGAAAAGAGTGGTTCTTAGGGGTTTGGCTCCCTTTCCTCATATTTGCTGGAATTCAAATCCATTTACTTTTTTTTTTTCTGGACTAGAAGATTCCTAGAGTGATTCACAAACTGCTTTCTCTTCTACATCTCATGAAATGAGATGGTTTGTCTACTGACATTGACAGAATTCTTAGATTAATTTAAAGTGTTCATGTATACCACTGGATCTTACACTCCAGCAATGTCCTTACAACCATGTCCTATGATTATGACTTTCAGTCAAGTCTTCCTATACTTAATCAATGTGTAGTGTCCTTCCTTTTATCAACAAGATTCAATTGTATTTGTTGCTTGTGTATTACCAGTATACTATCTGTTTTTTTTTACTACTGTCCAAATTCTTGTCCAAAAAGTATATCCACTGGGATTTCTCTCTTGTTCTGGTCCACTCGACTGCTTGTTTTTATTCTTTAAGATGGCAAAATTTGATTTAAAAAACATATACCAGTTATCCTCTGAAATCCATAGAGCTCTACCCTGAAGCTACACTGCAATTTTCCTTTTATATCAGCTCCAAAGCTACCAAGTTCTGGACTTTTCACTTTATTTTCCAAAACAAAGTAAATTTGGTACTCATACCTTGTCTAGGGATGGATTTTTCCCCCTTCCCTTCAGTGTCCTTGCCTTGTTTTCTTCGGGAGATTTCTGTTTGAAATAGATGAATGTGCTCTCCTGATGAATTAACAATCTAAACAAACATGCAGGTGTGATGTAGTGAGAAGGGAACTGCCTTTGGAACCATGCTAACTTGGAGACCTATCCTGCTTGTTTACTATCCTGTTTGGAAAAATTTTATACTGTCTACATTTCATTATAAACAAACTGAAAAATGGAACCTAGCCTACTGAATGTATGAAAATTCAGAGGATTGATGGCTTTGAATTGTTGTTCTGGTGGGAATGCTGACCATACCATGAACTTCCAAAAGGAAAAAAAAAATCTGTCTTGGTGTAAATATAGCCAGAATATGCCTTAGAAGTGAACATGACTAGAATTTGTTTTATATATTTGGTAGTGTTGTCAGTTCCAGGAGAAATACATCATGATTGGTAAAGTGGAAGTCAGAGAAAAAGAGTAGCTTTCAAGGAGGCAAATTGACTCAAAGATTTCTACAACAGTGGATTCAACATAGCAACGATTGCAAGGTTGATGATGGTGGCAGTGTGTCTTCCTTTTTGACACAGCCTCACCATTCTTTGGAACCAACTTGATCATAACAACATTGCCCCAAAACTAATATAACCTACCATTATTTAATCTAAGATTTAGAAACTATGCTTATTTTCAAAGACTAAATCAAGAAGGTTTTGTATTATTTTATAATTGTATGTGAACTTCAGCTATTGAAATATATATAAAACTTTCAAAGCTAAACTCTTTTAAATATTTCTTCTAAATACAGTCAATAAAAATTTGCTTTACATTTTATTAGCTGGAGAACTTCCATCTATCCCTGCCCTTTCTTCTATTATTATCTAAGCTCCATGATTGCAAGGAGAGGTGCGTAGCAGCTTTGATATGAAACAGACTCCTTCCTGTCATTTTTTAAGGATATCAGATTTCACAACATTCTCCAGAGTCCCCTTCCCTCATCGTAACACTTATTTGATCGCCTTCTACTTATTTCAAATATTTTAAAGAGGGTTATTGCAAGAGGAAGACCCTCAAAAAGATGACTTGATAGCGATTGTGAGGGAGCTACAGGACCGGGCAGTGTTTCATTCTGTTGTACATTCTGAGTTACTATGAGTAGGCAACAACTCGACAGCACCTAACAACAAACAACCACCACAACAACTTTAATAAAACATATGGTACCTGACACAGAGTGCTGTACTCATGATGAAATGTTTCATTCTTATTTTCCCTTTCGCCACTCTCAGACAACTTATCGTCAAAATAGAAAACACATCAGTACAATTTAACTTTACTGATAGAAGGAATCTCTTGTGGCTTATCTAAAATATGGAAACATGATTATATCAATGTTGATTACCTCCTTCAAAATATAGTTGATGATTGTTTACCATAATCCTACTTATAGTTGGATCAATTGCTCTGTTGGTTTTTTTTTCTTATGAAAGGAAAAGTATATTTACATTAAGAAAAATTCTGTATCAACATTTATTCCAAAGAGAATTGCTAAAAGTGCTTCAAACAGTATCTGCACTACCTCCAAGAAAACTGGGGATTGGTTTAATTTTGCTTTGCTTTTCAGATGTTTATGAGAACTGACAGAAAACCTTTACTATAACTGAAGTTTGCCTCTCCCTAGACATTTTCATTTTCTCCACTCTTTATTGAGAGAAACTGGGCATAAGTTAGAAAACTAGTTGGCAAAAAACAAGCACTTCAGTTCAGGGTGATACAAACTGTCAAAATGGAACTTTTCAATGTGATTACAAATTACTCCTCTTTGGCCCTGTTACATCTGATAATTGAACTGTCATCTACTTGTTTTATTTATTATGACAATGAATGCAGCTGGTAAGCATATGCAAAACATAGAAAGCAGATTTCTGTTTTGGTAGAAAGACAGTTTCATACACTGCGGATTTAAACATTTTGAAAGCATTAGTCAAAATCTGAGGTTTGTTTAGTTAAAGATTTGTATCTTGACAGGATTCATAACCTATTTATTACCTTATAGTAAACAACTTCTTTACCCTTCAAACTTGTTGGATTAATAAAATATACTTTAAAATACATTCAAAACTCCCTTTTTTTTTACACTCTCCCTTCTCTAGCAGTGGAAAGAACTACTTCCTATTTACATGTACAGTGTTTATCTCCTCTTTAAGTTGCAGAATCTTAATCTTATTTGAGGATACAAAATATCTATTGAAGCTATTTTATTTCCAGTGATTCTGGCTCATATTTTTTATATGATTTTAATCAATGTGTTGTGTGAGCTTTGTGGGAATGCTACTTCAAAGAAGTTGACTTGTATACTCCTTATATACTGATCTCTCTCTCATCTGTTTCAATGCAATATACATCATTCCACCCCTCCTTTTCTGTCTTCCCTCAACTCCGATGTCAGTCCCGTTTTACAGCAGTGGACCTAGGCAATATTTGTTCTTTTGTTACTGAGATATTTCACTCGGCATAATGTCCTCTAGGGTCACCCATTTTGCATAATATTTCATGAGTTCTTTATTTTTCAATTCAGCATAGTATTCCATTGTGTGACTACACCACAGGTTCTCTTTCCAATTGTTTATTGATGGGCACTTGGGTTGTTTCCAGCTATTGTCATGACAGAAGTCCAAAATGAAGGCTGCACAGTGGAGTGGATTGGGGTAAGAGACTGCATAGCAATGAAAGAGTTTTTATTTTACTTTTCAAGGGGAAGAGTGAATTGGAGAGAGGAGATGAGCAGGGAGAAAAGTGCAACAATCAATGAATGGAAACCCTAAGTCTCTGTAAAGCTTCATTAAGATTAAGAAAAAAAACCAAGAAAATTTAAAAATCCCCAAAGAAGTTGACTCAGTTCCTTCATGAATTGTAAACAAAATGACAGCAACTTTGGCAGTGACTTTAGATGATGAACTGACATAAAGAGTTGAAGATGGTAATGGTAGGATGTACAACAGGATGGAGAAAGGCATACGAGTCCTGGTGACTATGAGAGTTATATGACTGTTGTGCCAGATTTTTTTTTTTTTTTTAGTTCTCAGAGGGAAAAAATACTCTATTTTGTTTAAGCCTCTTTTGAAAAGTAATTAATTCATTCATTAATGTATTTTTCTGTAACATGTAGCACATCAAATTCTGTAAGATACAAACTCCATTTTATTGAATTCTATGAAATATGGTTTTTGTGATGGCTCTATTAAAAACAAAGCAAATCAAAAGTACATCAAGCAAAAACTCCAACAAAACAAATAAAAAAATGTAAAGAGGAATTGTTGTTATGTGTTGCCAAGTCATCAAGACCCTCCAGAGGGTTTTCAAAGGCTGTAAATCACACATGACTCCCTTGGAGCATTTGGTGCATTTGAGCAGCTGTCTTTGGGTTAGTTGTTGTTGTTGTTGTTGTTGTTAAGTGCTGTTGAGCCATAGATGACTCATTGCAACCCTGTGAATGAAAGACCTGAACACTTGTATAACTACCATCATTTCTCCAAGTTCGTAGGGTTACCTGAGGCAAGCTATTTTAGAAATGAATGCAACTCCTGCTTCCAAACTTGTCTTAATCAAGAAGCTCCATCAAACACCGTACGCCATGAGTAACCATTATCACATCTGACACATCAGTGTCACAGTGTTTAGCATCACAGCAACTATGAGTTATCTCTGTACAGATAATGGAAAGACCAGTGCTATATCACTTAGAAGAATGTTTGACCAAAACCAATTAAAGCCTGCACTGAGGGCCGCAGATTAAAATCACCCACCTTTAACTTGGTAGCTTATTTTTCTATCCTGTAGGCCAACAGAGCTCTCTCGTTGTTGTTGTTAAGAGCTGTTGAACTATAGATGACTCAGAGTGAACCTATGAACTAAAGACCTGAACACTTGTATAACGTTCATTATTTCTCCATGTTCATAATTTCCAGAAGCAAGCTGTTTCATTGGTGGATGCCACTCCTGCTTTCAAGCTTGTTTTAATTGGGAAGCTCCACCAAACACTGGCCACTATTGGTAACGATTATTACATCTGACACATCAGTATCACAGTGGTTAGCATCACAGCAACCATGAGTTACCTCTGTACAGCAAATGGACAGACCTGAACTATACCACCTAGAAGAATGTTTGCCCCAAAACAATTAAAACCACGTCTTAGGGCCATAGATTACTCCTTAACATCTAGGGCATCAGAGGTCTCTAAAGATGAATCACCTTTTAAAAATAATTCAATCTAAACCCAATATTAACTTAAAACTCTGTAGTTACTATGCAATTACAGGAATAGCCTGTTAATATATTATAGAATAATTATCTTACTTTGAAATATTTTAGGAAATATCACTTTTGAAAATGATCAAGTATTGAAACTTCGAATGAAGTCCTCAGCTGAGATTCAGTAGAAAAAGGTGTGAGTTCCAGCACTGCCAGTTACCAGTTGATTTTGTATAAAATAAAGGGCTCTTAAATATGCAATGAAGATTCTTTAATAATAATCTGTGTCTAGAAAGCAAAAGTTGGAAACAAAGAGGAAGGGCTAGCAGTAAGAAATTATGAACTTGGTGATAGAATGAGGCTGGAGATTGAATCATTAGACTACGTATAAGCAATGATTTATTCACAGCAAATAGCATTTTTAATAAACACAAACAGTGACAATACAAATGGACCTCACTTGAAGAACTACCTAGGAATCAGGTTCACTACATCTGTGGGAAGAATCATTCGAGAAGCTCAATATCAACAGTAAAACTACGCCAGGTGCTAATTGTGGAATAGACCATCAATTACTCATATGCAAGTTCAAATGGAAGTTGAGTAAAATTAAAAAAAGTCCATGGGACCAAAATATGACCATGACCCTATTCCACCTGAATTTAAAAAAATATGAAAAATTAGTTTAAGGCATTCAACACTAATGATCAAAGACAAAATGTGTTTTACAATGTTTCCAAGGGTATCATCCATGAAGAAACAAAATGTCATTAAAGGAAGGGAGAAATAAAAGAACAAAGTGGGCATTAGAAGAAACTCTGAAAATTGCACTTGAATATCAAATGACCAGAAGAAAAGAAAAGAAAATTGTTTAAGTAAAAAGATAAACAGATAATGTCAAATGGCAGCTCAAGAAGACAAAGTACTATGATAAAATGTGCAAAAGCTGGTACAAAAATGGGAGAAAAAAAACTCAAATTCAAATATAGAATTGAAACATTATAGGCAAAATCTTGAATGTTCAGGGAGCATAAGAGGACATGGAAAAATACAAGGAGTCACTGTGCTAAAATAGAATAGAATAGAAGTAGAATTCTATAGAAATAGAATCATTTCTGGAAGTATCATAAGATTACATACCAGTGATAGTGAAAGAATAGTTCACTATGTAGAGAAGGTGCTGGGAAAAAAATAAGGATCCAGGAACTGATGAAATGCCAAGTGAAATGTTTCAACAAACATTCAGCCCTGGACATGGTCATATTTATGCTAATAAATTTGCAAGACATTGCCTGGAACTGACTAGTAGGGATTCATGTGGATTCCTAGTCCCTCCCAAAATGATGGTCTAATAGAATGTGTAGATTAATAAATTATATTAATATCACATGTATATAAAATCTTCTTCTTGTTGTTATGTGCCATCGAGTTGCTTGTGACTCATAGTGACCCTATGTACAAGAGCTCTAAACGCTGTTCTATCCTGTGCCAACCTAGCCATCTCAAATGCACTCATTCCCACCACTCCACTCACAGAATCGATCCATCTCATTGAGGGTCTTCTTTTCCTGCGCCGTCCCTCCACTCTGCCAAACATGACATCCCTCTCCAAGGACCAGTTCCTCCTTGCAACATGCCCAGCGTATGTCAGATGAAGCTTCAGAATCCTTGACTCCAAGGAGCATTCCAGATTCACTTTCTCTAGGACAAACTTGTTTGTTCTCCTAGCAGTCCATGGTATATTCAACACTCTTCTCCAGCACCACAGCTCAAAGGCATCAATTCTTTTTCTGTCATCTTTATTCATTGTCCAACTCTCTGATGCATAGCAAGTAATTGCGAAGACTATAGCTGAGATCAGATGCACCTTAGTCTCCAACCTGACGTCGTTGCTCTTCAGTACTCTTGAGAGGTCCCTCACAGCTGACTTTCCCAATGCAATTCGTCTCTTGATTTCCTGGCTGCTTACCAAAGGTTATTTGAAAATAGCTAGAGCAGTACTCTGACAGAGACCTTCCAGAAATTCAAGCTGGATTTAGAAGTGGCCATGACACCAGGGATATCATTGGTAAAGATGCATCCAGCTGAAAATAAAAAATACTAGTAAGATGCTAATCTGTGTTTTATTGACTATGCAAAGACATTTGACTGTGTGGATAACAACATATTATGGTTATCATTGGGAGGAATGAGAATCCCTGAACACTTGTGCTCAAGCTAGATCTGTGCCTTGACCAATAAATAACCTGTTGTCCAAACAGAGCAGGGGGACATTGCATGGTTTAAAGTTCAGAAAGGTGTGAATCAAGGCTATATTCTTTCTTTGTGTCTATTCAATCTGTATATTAAGCAAATCTTATAAGAAATTGGACTATATGAAGAAGAATGTGGTCTCAGGACTGTAGAAACACTCATTTACACAGATTAGCATCTTTTCAGCCAAGATCCATCTAACTTTAGCAATAAAATCCCTGGTGTCATGGCCTTTTCTAAACACAGACTCTGTGTTATATTGATTATGCACAGACATTTGACTGTGTAGATAACAACAAATTATGGCTAACATTGGGAAGAATGAGAATCCCCAAACACTTAATTGTGCTCAAGCAAAATCTGTTTGCAGATGACACAACTACTAACCGAGATTGAAAAGTACTTGAAACACCTGCCGCTAAAGACCAAAGACTACAGTCTTCAATATGAGTTACGTCTGAACATCCAACTAATGTAAGTCTATTACAAAAGTAGGATTACGAACTAAGACTACTAATAAAATAAGTTAAGGAAAGCATGCACACAGAATCAATTTTGGAAGATTGACAGGGAGAATAAAGGTGAGAAAGAAGAGTAAGAATTAATAACTAGATAAGTTGGAGGAAGGAAAAGCAATGTACAAAAAGAGTTTGAGATAATATTATAATTAATTTCTGAAGAACAATGGTGTCTCTTTGGCGACTAAGGTGCGTCTGATACAGGCCATGGTCTTTTGCTATCACTTGTTATGCATCAGAGAGTTGGACAATGAGTAAGGAGAATAGAAGGAGAATTGATACCTTTGAGCTCTGGTGCTGGAGAAGAGTATTGAGGGTACCACGGACTGCTAGGAAAACAAACAGTTTCATCCTGGAAAGGGTCAAACCGGGCTGCTCCTTGGAGGCAAGGATTCTAAGGCTGTGTCGGAGACGGTGCAATTGGCACAGGACAGAGTTTAGGGATGTTGTACACAGGGTCGCTATGAGTTATAAGTGACTCGATGGCACATAACAACAACAACAACAACAACAATTTAAATTAATTTTATAAATTACATTATTGATTGAATGAAAAACTAGTTTGGTTTATATATCATCATTCAAATAAAAATTATATTTAAAAATCAGTTGTAAACACATTTTCATTCTATGAAGTTTTGGATAAATAACTGTAAAATTTGGTTAAAAATTGTTGCAATCTTTAGATATATCCTTCCTTACACTAAATAAAAGAACATTCTGATTTGCTAAGACTAAACAACTCAGAAATATTCCTTTAAAGGGAAATACTATGCAATTATATTTTCAATTTTTATCTAGATTTTCATGTGTATGTGTGCAATTTGATTTTTTTGCTCTACTAATAAGAATAGTCCAAGATTAACAAAAAGTAATTACTTTTATAGTAAAACTCTGCTCTGTAGAAATGTATATCCTAACTTAGATTCGACATTTTCTTCTGCTATAAATATATGTGGAAAAAATGTTTCAAGAAAAATAGGATTTTAAAATTATTTCAAATATTTTTCCTGTATAATTTAATTTAAAATAGTCTTTTGGATTAAAAATGCTATTCATATGTAAAAGTATTTTACCATTGTTTAATATGATATAGTGGTCATAAAGATTATTATAATATTTTAAATTATACAAAACAACTAAATCCACTCAACTGAATATAATAAGCAAACTCAACTTGCATGAAACTAATTTTTTTTGTACAAAGGAGGAATTACTAAAGGATTATTTACTTCAATTAGGATTGTCTTTATTTGCTAGTGTTTCCTTCAAAATATTTTCTCCATGCAGTAATGTAATGAACCATTTAAAAAGCATTTTAACTGATAAAGCACAAATGTACAGACAATTTATTAGCAAAGTATGCTTTACATTAATCTTGTGTAACATGAACTGACAAAAGAACAAACAAAGCTATTTTAGAAGAAGGGCGACCAGAATACTTCCTAAAAGGGAGACTGATTAGACTTGGTCTCACACTTGGCACATGTTGTCAAGTGGGGCTAGTTTCCAAAGGAGAATATTATGCTTGGAAAAGTAAGGAACTAAATGAAAGGAAGATCACAATGGTTTCAAGAAAGGACATAAACAGAGTTATGAAGTCGGCACAGGATTAGGCAGTATTTCGTTTTATTATGTGTGATATGGGTCTCTCTCAGTTAGAGATGACCCAATAGAGCTCAATACCAACAACATTGTCAAACCTAAAAGATCTCTGTAAATATGTTCTGCAAACAAAAGAGTAACCTGTAAGGGAGAACAGATAAGATTAAGTGCCGAGTTCTCAGCAGAAACCATGCAGGCAAGAAGGGAATGGAAGGACATATATCAAACACTCAAAGAATACAACTGTCAACCAAGAATACT
>NW_006399878.1:5161189-5182470 GCF_000299155.1 Elephantulus edwardii | reverse complement strand
GGAGAGAATGGTGCAGCAATGAAGGAATGAAAATCCCAAATCCCTGTAAATGTTCATTAAAACTAATAAAATTTAATAATTAAAAAAAGAAAAGGTTAGCTTGTAATCTACAGTCAAATGACTTTACATAGTCAAAATAGCACATATAGATATTATTCTGGTATTCTTGGCTTGAACTTCCTTCATCACCATTGGTTCTTGATCATGTGGTTTAGAATTAAGAAAGGTACGCTTTAGACTTGTATTCTGTCTTGATACCTATACAATCTATATGCTGAATATATCATTTGAGAAGCTGCACTCTGAAGAAAGAATATGCTATCAGGATTGAGGAACACTCATGAACAATTTGTGTTATGCAGATAACACAATCTCGCTTTTTGAAAGAGAGGAGAACTTGGAACACTTTGTGCAAGATCAAAGATTATAGTTTTAAGAATAGATTACATCTCAACATGAAGAAAACAAAAATTCATACCACTGGACTGATAGGCAACATCACAATATTTGGAGAAAAGCTTGAAATTGCCAATGAGTTTATATTACTTAGATCCACAGTCAATACCCTTTGTACCAGCAGTCAGGAAATCAGGAGATGACGTATTGTGCTCTGCTGTCAAAGAACTTTCCAAGATACTGAGAAGCAATAATATCAGTTTAAACACTGAGGTGAACCTGACTCAGGACTTTTCAATCACTTGCCATGGATCTGAGAGCTGAACAGTGAATGAGGATGACAAAAGAAGAACTGATGCCTTTGAGCTGTGTGGTATTGGAGAAGAGTACTTAATATTCCATAGACTGCCAAAAGAACAACCAACTATACCTCGGAGAAAGTGCAGCTAGAGTACTCTTTGGAGACAAAAATAGCAAAAATTCATCTCACATACTTTGGGCATGTTGTTAGGAGAGGCTTTTCTTGGAAATAGAGATCATTCTGGGAAATGTGGAGGGTAGTGAAAGAGAGGAAGGCCATCATGAGGTGATTGACACTGTGACTCTTGCAATGGGCTCGGGTGTGCCAGAAAGGATGAGGATGTCACAAGATAGAATAGGGTTCAGATTTGTTGTTCTTAGGGTGGCTATAAGCTGTGCTACGTTTGCTGGCACATAGCAAAAACTATTTACTTCAAGGGAGTTCTGGTTACATAGCCCATAGTGAGTTAAACTGATAAGCCAACGTTGCTTTGAATCCACCATAGACAAAAGATAAAGTCTCATTTAAAGCCCCAGAAATTCAATAAAAGGTCACTGTAAATCAGTACCAACTCCACTACAGTTCATATGCACCCACAACTCCTCTATCAAGTGGAGATTTGCATATTGCTGTGATTTTGAGCTTCTGGATTCAGTAGGGTTTCTGGAAGAAAACAGTCTAGGAAGAAAGACTGGATAATCTACTTCCAAAAATTAATTACGGAAAACCCTGTGGATCACAGCAGTTCATGCAGATTGCACAGGAGTGGGAAGCATTTTGTTCCATTGTGTTTGTTGCTTTTAAGTTGGTCAACTTGGTGATAGGTAACATCAAGGCAAGCGTACTTAACCATACTTAGCATTCTTAATTATATTCATTTACATCTTCTATCCATTTGCTTTACTATAAAGATTTCCATATTACGTAGAAGATAGTTAGTTTGCAAGTATGGGAGGAAAGGAATTGAATCGATAGAAGTATTCTCTAGCACTCCATATATAATCTTCACCACCCCCGCTTTGTCTCTTTAGGGGACCAGAGGTGACTGTTCATGTATGAACATGCCTCTGCTTTGTCCAATTCACATTCAAATGACAGTGAGTAAAGCAAACACCTTCTGAAATCTATAAACCTTTTGAAATTTTAGAGCTGTAAGGAAAGCAATTGAGAATAACCGAAAAGTGTAAAATAATTTGTAACTTCTGATTCATGGTGCACCTGGCCATTACATCTTATAATGCTAGTACAGCAGGGTGATTCCTTTGAGAAAACAGTCTCTATGGCCCTGCTCTTCTCCAAGTGACCCTTTGTCCTTACAGTATCTGCATTCAAGGGTTAGAGATAAATCTTTTTACCTATTTGTTGGCAACTAACAGGGACATTTCAGGGTAGATACTTTTCCCAGGAAATAGTTTGGAAAGAAGCTTTTGTTTTTTAAAGATTGACATTATTTAAGTGATCAAGGCAGAGGAGATTTGGTAATAGGAAGTGGCTCTGGAGTCCTCTTTGGAGAATAAGGCATAGTCCAAATGTGATAGGGACTTGTGCTTGCCCAAACACACTTCCTCTGAGGGAAGTGGGTTTTAAAGCCCTGTCTTCCTGTGGCTAGTGAAGCTTTGCCTAAAAACCTCCTGTATCCACATTTAATTAGTGGAGAGAGAGGCTTCCAGTACTATTGCTGGCATTAGGTAGAATATGGGGACCTAAAACCTGATCCAAACACTAACAAGTAAGATCATACTTTTTCTCAGGGTATTTTACAAATAATGCAAACTGTAGGGTTCATGTACAGTAAATGAGATAGAAATAGAGCCTTGAAAGTAACATGATAAAAATTTTGAAGACTTTAGAAATAATTAAAATAGAAATTATTTGTAATACAAGTGTCATAAAGCAATCAAGTCCTATTATACAATATTTTTTAAAGGCCTTAATTATGTGAGAAAATCTTATTTCTCTGGAGGTATCTGTGCAAGATACTTATTATTCTGTTGTTGTTGTTGTTAGGTGCCATTGAATCGTAGACGACTCATAGCAACCCTGTGAACAAAAGGCACGAGCACTGTTCATAGAGTTTCTGGAGGCAAGCCATTTTGGAAGTGGATGCCACTCCTGTTTTCAAACTTGTTTTAATCGGGAAGCTCCAGCAAACACTGTCCACCATGGGTAACCATTACCACATTCGGCACATCAGTGTCACAGTGTTTAGCATCATAGCAACCATGAGTTATCTCTGTACAGCAATGCACAGACCAGTGCTATACCACCTAGAAGAATGTTTGACAAAAAAAAAAACAAACCAATTTGAACCAGGCCTGAGGGCTGCAGATTAAAATCACCCACCTTAGGCTTGGTAGCATAACTTTCTGTCCACTGGGCCAACAACATAACTCTTCTATGTTGTTACATGAGAAATAGCTTAGTACTCTGGAGGTATCTGTGCAAAATACTTCTTGTTATTCTACTTTAATAAAATGTTGTTTTTATTAGGTGCTATCAAGTCACCTTCAACTCATAGAGAATTTATGTACAACAGCTCTGAAGCTTGCCCTGTCCTGAACCAGTCTCATTGACTCTGACACTCTAATCCCATTACTCTAGTTACTATATAAATTCATCTTATCTGAGGTCTTCCTCTCCTGTGCTATCCCTCCACCCTTCCAAGCATGATTTTCTTCTCTTAGACCTGGTCCCTCCTAGCCACATGCCCAAAGTATGTGAGATGGAGCTTCAAAATCCTAGCCTCTACGGAGAAACTTGATTTCACCCTCTCTAAGACAGACTTATTTGTTTTCTTGGAGGCCCATGGTATGGCAGTCCATAGTATGTTCAAGATTCTTTTCCAGCACCACAAATGAAAGGCATAATTCTTCTTCTGTCATCCTTAGTCACTGTCTAGCTCTCTGATGTGTAGCAAGTAATTGAGAAGACCATGGCCTGGATTAGGCACACCTTAGTCTCTAGACTGATATTGTTGCTTCTCAGTACTCTGGAAAGGTCCCTGACAGCAGATTTTCCCAGTGCAATTTGTCTTTTGTTTTGCTGACTGTTGGTGCCAAAATTGTTTATTGCCAAGCAAGCTGTAATTGTTATCAACCACAATCTCTTCTCCCTCTATCATGTGATTTCAATTGGCCCAGCAGTTAGAATTTTTATCTTCTTTATATTGTGCTTCAATCTGTATTGAAGACTACGGTCCTTCATCTTCTGCAGCAAGCACTTCAGGTCCTCTTCAGTTTCAGCAAGCAAGTTTGTGTCATTTGCATAACATGGGTTGTTGATGAGTCTTCCTCCAATCCTGATGCCACATTCTTCCTCATAATCCCCAATCTCCCTAATTACCTGTTCTACGTATAGATTAAAAAGATACAGAGACAGGACATCCCTGATGCACTCTTTTCCTGATTTTGAACCTTGTTCTGTTCTGAGGACTGCTTCCTGGTCTGAGTATAGGTTTTGCATAGACACAGTCAGTCTGGGATTCCCATTCTCCTCAGGGTTACCCACAATGTGTTGTGATCCACACAAATATTTCTGCATAGTCAATGAAATGCAGTTAGACATTTTTCTGGTACTCTGCTTTCTGCCAAGGTCCAGCTGACATTGATGATAATGTCTCTAGTATCACAACTTCTTCTATTCCCAGCTTTTATGTAGGGCAGCTCTCTATTGATGTACTGTTTCAGTTGTTTTGGGACAGTCTTCAGCAGGATTTACAAAATAGCCAAATAAATTATTTGTTTCTCATTATTCTTAATTCCTTTTCTTTGCATCTTGGAGATTCCAATAACAGTAACAGGAACAGTCAAAATCTCCTATTACTTTACATTACTGTTTTAATTTTTTTCCCCCAAAATTTTCCTTTATATTGGTTTGCATATAAAATTTATATAAATTGTGTTTCCCATTCATTGAGTCTGTAAAATGAATCAGCATTGAACTATACCCACCATTACCCCATCTTTTAAGATCTCCTACCAAGCATAGATGTACTACATAGCTGCTTTATTTTCTCCCATCTCTTACACAAAAACTACTCAGAAAGATTGGCCAAATCCTTATCCTTCCCACTGTTTTCTCTTGTTTCTTTGTAATTTCTTCCTGGTCTTTGCGGATTCTTTTGTATCTCCCTAGCTTTTAACTGGAGGAGGGTCTGGATCTCAGTTTTTACTTTTTTACTCATCTCTACCCATACTGGCTGTCTTGGTTAACACATTTAGTTCTATGGCTTGAAATACTTTGAAATATTGATAACTTCCAAATATCCATCTGTAGTCTAGGCCTTGTCCCAAACCTTGAGACATATAAATCCTGCTCTTCCTAACAATTTGCACTTGAACAAATTGCCAAGTTGTTCTTCTTGTTGTTAAGTGCTCTCAAGCTGCTATGATTCACAGTGTCCTATGAACAACAGATTGATACCAAGCTTTGTCCTGCACTTTTATCAGCATCTTTGCCATGCTTGATCACATTGTTGCAGGCACTGTGCCACTTCATCTCATTGTAGGTCAAAGGCATTGCAAATTGGCATTAATTGATGAAAGAAAGATAAGAAATAATCAATTAAAAAAAGAAATGAGAGATGGATGAATCTACTAGCAAGAAAAATAATGTATGAAAAGGAGGACAGAGTAAAGTAGTAGCACCTTTTGTTTTGTTTTTTAATTGGGGTTTTTTATGGGGGGGTTGTTTGTTTTTTGTTTTGGGTTTGTTTTTGGTGTTTTGGGTTTTTTAAGTAAAGTGAACAGGGAAGATCCATGTGAGATGGCGAGGAAGACATCAGCCCTGTTTATTCCCAGGGAGAGTTTTTGAAGCAGAGAATTCAGAGTTCAGACTCTAAAGAAAGAGACAACTTGGTGAGTGTGCAACACCACGTCTGTGGTTCCGGATTGTTATTAGGCTTATTTTGTTTTCTTTTCACCTCCTAATAAATAGTAATATTGGGAAGTCACTGGCAGAGTATTCAGCTCATCTGTGAAATTCTGTGCTAAAATCTTAAAGATTACACCGTGTACCATGGTCTCTTTTTGTTTCTACATGAAGAAAAATCGTTTGTCTAGGTAAGAATGGGAACAGAGAATGACATCCTAAAACATTTTAATGGAAATATCAATCAAAGCCCAGCGTGATATTATCTGTGCATTCACTATGTTGTTGATGGTTATGAACGCTAATGTGCAAGCTTATTTCTATTTCTGTGAAAAGCTTAGCACAAGATGTTTTCTTGAAGGTAGCACATTTGTCATATTGTGTTTAGGACCACAAAAGGAACAGTTAGCTGCAGATTTGGCCATATATTTTGGCTTTCATTCCTCTCCTCAAGAAAAAAAACCCCAACAACATAATTTGCCCTTAATCTGAGTATTATAGTGAACATATCTCACTTCTTGTTATTAGGCGTCATAGAGATGATACTACTCATATCAACACTATGAACAACATATCTGAACAACACTCTATCCTGTGCCATCCTTACTGACTCTCACACACTTAAACCCATTGCTGCAGCCACTGTTTCAATCCATCTCATTGAGAGTCTTTCTTTCTTTCAGTGACCTTCTTTCTTTCAGTGACCCTCTACCTTTCCAAGCATGATAATCTCTTTGCAAGGAATAGCCTCTCTTAGCAACATGACTACATATATGACATGAAGTTTTTTCAACTTTGTCCCTCAGCACTTTCTTCAAGACATATCTGTAGCTGGTGGGTTATTCAGTGCTCTTCTCCAGCACCACAACTCAAAGACATCAACTCTTCTTCTGTCATCCTTATCCTTTGTCTAGCTCTTAGATGTATAGCAACTGATTGAAAATACATGGTCTGATTCACATATATCTCAGTCTTCAAATCTATATCATTGCACCTCAGTAATTTAGAAAGGTGTGTGACAGTGGACTTACCCAATACAATGTCTCCTGATCACCTGACTGCTATTATCAAGGGTGTTGATTGTAGATTCAAGTAATATGAAATCACTGGCAATTTCAATATTTTCTCCATCCATCATTATGTTGCCTAAAATCTAGTGATGAATATTTTTAACTTCTTGCAATTGAGATGTAATCCATACTGTCTTTGAACCTCTGCAGTAAGTGTTTCAAGTCCAGCTCACTTTCAACAAGCAAGGTTGTGTCATCTGCATGGGTCAGGTTGTTGATAAGTAATCCTCTGATCCTGAAGCCACATTCTTCTTCATAGAGTTCAGCTTTTAGAATAAATTGCTCCACATGCAGATTGAGTAGGTATGGAGAAAGGATATATCCCTGGTGCACACCTTTCCTCATTTTAAACCATGCAGTGTTACCTTGCTTTTTCAGACAACACTTTCTTGGCCTAATTAAAGTTTCAGAAGAGCACAATGAAGTGTTCTGATTCCATTCTTCTCAATGTTAGATATATTTTGTTATGAAGTAAGCAGTCAAATGCTTTTGTATTGCCAATAAAACACAAATAGACATTCTGTTGGTGTTTTCTGCTTTCGCCTAGGCTCCATCTGACATCAACAATGATATCCCTGGTGCCATGGCCTCTTCTACATCCAATTTGAACCTCTGGAAATTCTCTGTCAGTGCACTGGTCCAGATATTTATGGCTGATTTTTAGAACTTCTTTTAATGCATGTGATATTAATAATATTGTTTTATAATTTCCATTTTGTTGAATTGTCTTTCTTGATAATGGTAAAACGTATGGATCTCTGCCTGTTAGTTGACCAGGCAACTGTCCTCCAACATCCTGACATACACTGATGAGCATGTCCAGGGCTGCATTTGTTAAGTAAAACATGTCAATTGGTTTTCCATCTATTCTTATTCTTATGGCCTGTTTTTGCCAATGCCTTCATTGTAACCTGAACTTTCCTCATTACTACTGACTTTTGTTCATCTCGCTTCTATATCTGTGAAATACAGAGTACTATGTTATGATATAGTTTAATTTTCACTTACATTTGTTGACTAGTATTCATCAAATATTACATATTATTTTCCTACTATGCACTGTTTTGTGATTTACTTTAGAGTATTTGGAGCTTGTAGCTTTAGAGACAACTGGGTTTATAATATTGCTTAAATAATAATAATTTTTATTTTATTTTGTTTTATTATTTTTTGGGTGTGTGTACCGTCAAATCAAATCTGACTGGTACAGGAGGAGATGGCCCTTCCTTCTCTGGCAGAGCATCTGGTGGATTCAAACCGTGTATCTCTGGGATTGCAGCGCAGCTTTTTGCCACTAGGCCACCAGAGCTCCCGAATAATTTTTCTTTAAAAAAAACTCTTTGGGAAAGACATTTTCTCAGATAAAACTTACACTAGAAGGAAGAAAGTATAGACATCGCTGCTACAGAGCATAGGTGGTCAGATCATACAAAACAACAACTGGATTAAAAAGTGACCCAGCCAAATATACCTGTTTCTTACAGAAATATTATGTATGCATGTATGTATGTATTATTATTATAAAATATAGTCTATTCTGAGAGAGCTGTATATGTATGTATCAAGTTGAGTAAGACTTATGGAGACTCTATGGACCATGAGTCTGAACTTTGTCTCGTCCTGTGCCGTTCTCATCACCTTTTTTATACTTGGCCCCATTGCTTCAGTTACTGCATCAATTCATATTGCTGAGGTCTTTCTGTCTTTTGCTGACCCTCCACCTTTCCAAGTATGATATCTTTTTCTAAGAACTGTCCTCTCCTAATAACATGCCTGTATCTGAGCAGTAAAGCTTCATCATTTTCATGTCTAAAGAACACACTGGTGGCACTTTCTCCAAGACATATTTGTTCTTTTGGTAATACATGAGATATTTAATATTCTTCTCCAACACCACAACTCAAAGTTATCAGTTCTTCTGTCATTCTTGTTCATTGTCTAACTTTCAGATGCATAGCAAGTAATTGAAGAGCAAACTCTAAAAGTAAGCAGTGTATAGATGTCAAGCAGGCCTAGTGGCAGGAAGCCGAGCTGCAATCTTAAGGCACCACGGCTTCCTGGGAGAAAAATGGGAAATTTCCTCTCATTAGATTAGCTGCCTCTAAAAATCCAGTGGAGGATCAGCTATAGGTCGGTTTCGGCTCAGTGATAAACAACAACAGGTACATCACTTCTAAAATGGTCTCCATATATCAGTTTTTGAGTTAAGGGTCTTTAGTACCTGTTGATAGTTGCTGTCAAGTTGTCTCTGACTCAAAATTATCTTATGCAAAGCAGAACGAAATATTGCTGATCCTGCATCATCTTCATGATGTGAGTCTATTGTAATTATTTTTGATAATTACAATGATTATCTAACATAAAATTATAAACATAACATATTTGTGTTTTAATCCATTCTTGCAATTATTCAGTATCCTGTAGTGATAATTAGTATAATTTTAGCTATTTCAGAGGACAAATAGTAATGATTATGAATATAAGGTATACTGTTAAATGCTAAAATGCATCCTAACAAATAGGATAAATATGTAAGTTTGCAAAGTGAACATATTGTATTTAACCATGTAGAATCTACAGTCTATATTTCTATAAAACAATGATCCACTCTCAAACATAACAAAAATACTTTTTGCCTATTTACATCTTTTTGTGAACAAACTAGTGGATGTATATTCAATTACTTCTCACTTAACACACTTCCTTTTGTGTTATAGAGTGGGTTCAGAAAATATGAGATGAATTAGGATATGTACATGTGCAGCATCTATATCATAAGCCTTGTTGTTTTATCATCAAGTCACAACTGACTGAGAATGAACCTTCCATGGGTTTTCAGAGGCAGTTTAATCTCTTGGAAGGAGAGTTGCTCTCCCACAGAGCAACTGGTGGGTTCAAGCCATGTGCCTTTGGGCTGGCACCTCAACTTCTTACCATTTTTGAGCTGTTTACTTGGTATTTAATTACTTTTACCAATGGTATTTGATTTATTAGAAAGAGCTTAGGTAGTATGGGACATATATTAAGCTACTAACTGAAAAATTAACTGTTTAAACCCACCACCTGCTCCTGAGGACAAAAGATAAGGCAATCTATTCCCATTAAGATATATATATAACCTTGAAAGTCCAATGGAAAGTCTTCATGAGTTGTCATTGACTTGATGGAAATGAATTCCGTTTCATCTGATTTACTTTAATCAACTGGTTCCATTGCCACATTGATGAGATCTAACAGAAATCACAGAAACATAAATAAGTAAGAAAGAGTACAATTAGAATAATTATTTTAGTATATAATGACTATTCTCACTTTTCCTTCTGTATTCTCAGTGGAATTCTGTTTTCCTTGCTTACTTTTCTAGCATTTCCCACCTTTGATGAGAATTTTTACCAACTCTTTAAACTTGGTTAGAATAGGCTTTGAGGAATGGGAGGAACAACACAGGAGTGAGTTTCTAGGAGTAGGATTGAGAAACATCCCCACATCTCATTGTTCTTTGTTTGTTGTTAATGTGTACTGTTGAGTTGTAATTGACACATAGCTGACCCTCTGGCAGGTTGTCAGAGGCAGTTAAATGCATAGGAGATTGAACATTCTTCACCTGTGAAGCATCTGGTGAATTTGAACCACTTGTCTTCAGGATTGTAGTGCAGCTTCTCCTCCAGTTCCTTAATCTCTCTGCATTGTTCTAGCCTAGCTAAACCAAAACTATGATTAATTTAGATTGTATCAGTAACCCAGTGGCTGATTGCAAATGAAGAAAAAGAGTACACCCGAAGGCACATGGTTCAAATCCACCAGATGCTCTGCTGGAGAAGGAGGGACAATCTCCTCCTGTACTAGTCAGATCTGATTTGACGGTACACACACACACACACAAAAGAAAAAGAGTACAGAGCTGTGTTTACTTGTCACATTTTAAGTGCTTCATTGCAAACATCAATACTTCCCTTCAATCATTTGTTTCTCTATTCACAAGCCTTCTGCTCAGTTGTTTTCCCTCCCTTTAAAAACTATCAATCTCTCCTTCCATATTCTCCATCTCAGATGATGGCATATTCTCAATTTTGTTTTGAAAAACGAATCAGTCATAAAGCAATTTTCTGATTATTCCTCTACCAAACCTACCTACTTGTATCTGGACCCACATCTTTCTTTCTCAGATGACAATGAGAGAACTGTTTTTGTTCTTGTATATCGTAATTTCTCTGTGCAGAATCTCATTCACTTTTTACTATTCAAGAATTTTCTTCCTATACAAAGTCATTTATTGTCTCCTCTCCATTTGTCCATTTCTCTCCTGTTTGCATCTCCCTTCTCTTCTTCCTTTTTCTCTTCTTCTTCAACTTTCTTCTATCTCTGAACTTCAGAATGAGATGGATGGAATATATCCCCTCTTAAAACAAAAATCCCCATCTACATAGATCCTATATTTCTAAACTGAATGTTACCTAACTGCTCTGCTTTCTTCTAAAGCTCATTTAAAAATGTTATCTAGGTTCACCATCTCTACATTTTTACTTCCTTTCCTTTCAAGAAACTTTTCCTGTTGAGTTTGGCCCTTATTACACTGAACCTACTTTTGCCGAGTTCCCTAAAGACCTCCCTCTTTCCAAATGCAATACTCAATTCCTAGTGTTCCTCATACTTGACTTTCTGCAATACTTGATAACATTAGTCTATCTTTTTCTTGAATTGAATATACTAAGGAAAAAGATGTAACCATCTGAATCTGTAAAGACTGAGAATACTGAAAACCCTCTAGGGTACTTCTACCCTGTTCCCTAGGGTTCTGTGAATTACTTTCATATTGACAGCAGGGCATTTGGTTTATCTCTACTACATGTATCTCACAGTGATTGATTGTTGTTTCTATTGGCCTCTGAATTTGTAACTGTAGCTATGAATTCTGACTTTTTTGTCTCTCTCTTTGTAGATGAGTGTATGTGTATTTGTGTTTCTTACATTAAATCTGGTAACATTTTATTACCCTGTTAAGTTTAGAAGTCTCAAAGGATATACTAAGGTGTTTATACCTTTCCTTATCAATTCACTCTGAGGCTCAAAGAGCAGAAGTCCATTTACTCTGTGGAGTCAGGGATTTAGCTAAGAAAAAAGTCATTTTCTAACATTTGTTTCTTTTACTGGGTCTCCTTCATTTGTCTCTGTTGTC
Organism: Elephantulus edwardii; assembly: GCF_000299155.1. NCBI lineage: Eukaryota > Metazoa > Chordata > Mammalia > Macroscelidea > Macroscelididae > Elephantulus > Elephantulus edwardii. Next base: position 5,170,658 of record NW_006399878.1, on the reverse strand, counting down.
TTCAGCATTGTTTTTAATAACATACTATCTTCCTATTACATCCTCCAAGATCCTTTTCTTTTCCCTCAGGATTTCACTTCCTTATAATTTTTCCTCCCTATATAGTCATACATCTCTTGCCTTTAATCTTCGAGGACATGAGTTTAAATCTCAGTAGCAAACATCTGCTTCTTCAACTCATTTATGGAATTAATTGATTGAGAGATGGTTCAAATATCTATCATTTTTCTGAAAGTGTGCTACACATAATTATCCTTACAAACCATTATTTTTTGTCAAATTGTTATCCATAACATTCAGTAACTCAGCTGCTCTGGGCATGTATTCCATTGTAGTTGCTATTCTTTCTTTGAATGTTGGGCTCTATTAAACAGGTTACTTTCTTTGTTGAGTTGTTGAGGTTCAGGGCACATAGTAAAGCAGTACTATGGGTATCCGAAGTCAAAACACCCAAATAAAAAACTATATTTATCCTAAAAGCTAGTAGTAAAGAAACTGGAAGGCTACAGAGGTCCTTGGAGTAAGTCTGTATTTTTGTTACGGCATCCAACATTTTACTACTAGTGACTTAGGTCACTGCCTGTATAAACCAGCTGATAGGAGTTGATTGTAACTCATAGTGGCTTCATGTGTTATGAAGGAAATTTGTGCTCCAAAGAGTTTAAAGAAAGTGAATTTTCAGAAAGTAGATCATCAAGCCTTTATTTCAAGTAACTTATAATCTTTTTTGATTAGTAAATCTAGGGGACAACTACCTGGTCAACTGACTGGAAGAGATCCTTATTTAATCCAATTCCAAAAAGTGACAAGAAATTGGAAATTATGGCACAATTTCACTAATATCCTGCTGAAGGTTATCCAGAACTGACTGGAACAGTACATTGACAGAGAACTACCAGAAATACAAACTGGGTTTAGAATAGGTTGTGACACTACAGATATAATTGCCAACATCAGATTGATCTTGGCAGAAAGCAAAGAGTACCAGAAGAATATCTATCTGTGTTCCATTGACTATGTACAGGCATTTGACTGTGTGGATTACAACAAATTGTGGCTAACCTTGAGAAGATTGAGAAACCCACAACACTTGATTATACTTAAGTGAAATGTATACTTGGATCACGAAGTAATCCTCAGAACAGAGCAAATAAACACTACATGGTTCAAAATCAGGAAAGACGTGTGTTAGGAATGTGCTCTGCTCCATACCTTTTCAATTTATATGCAGAAAAGATCATTTGGGAGGCTGGGCTTTATGATGAGGAGTGTACCATCAGGATTGGAGGAAGACTTATTCTACACTCTGCATTATAAAGATGATGTAACCTTGCTTGCTAAAACTGAGGAAGATCTGAAATGCATGCAGAAGATCAAGGACTGTAGTTTTCAGTATACATTGAATCTCAATATCAAGAAGACAAAAATTCTCACCACGGGGACAACTGACAGCATCATGATAGAGGAAGAAAAGATTGAAGTTGTTAACAATTACAGCTTGCTCAGCTCCGCAATCAACAGTCTTGACATGAACAGTCAGGAAATAATAAACAAGTTTCATTGGGAAAATCTGTTGTCAGGGACCTCTCCAGAGTACTGAGAGACAACAATATTAAGGTGTGCCTAATCCAGACCATGGTCTTCACAATTACTTGCTATGCATCAGAGAACTGGACAATGACTAAAGATGACAGAAGAACAACTAATCACTTCGAGTTGTGGTGCTGGAGAAAGTCTTAAACATACCATGGACCACCAAGAAAACACATAGGTTTGTCTTGGAGAGGATGAAACCAAGTTTCCCCTTGGAGGCAAGGGTTTTGAAGTTCTGTCTCACATATTTTGGGCACATGGCCAGGAGAGTCTTGTCCTTAGAGTAGGACATCATGCTTGGAAAGGTGGAGGGACAATGCAGGAGAGTAAAACCCCAGTTGAAATGGATTAATAAAGTAACTGGGGCAATGGGATTGGTGTGTCAGAGTCAATAAGACTGGCTCAGGACAGGGGAGGCTTCAGAGCTGTTGTACACAGGATCACTATGATTTGCAGCGACTTGACAGCATGTAACAACAACAATTAAAGGCTTAACTGTTTGCCACAACCAGGGATTAGTAGCAAGAAGTTTCTTATGTTTCTCAGCCTTGGTAACAGTATGATTATCAGTTTACTTCTCTAATTCCTTCTTAGCATTTTTAGTATAAGGAGATCAGTTCTTTGAGCAAGACAGACAGTTTCTTAATAATTCTCTTGGATTACACTTGAAAAATTCCACAAGTGTCTATTGACATTTTGTGTCCTCAGTCTACAGTGTCATTTGACACATGGAGAAAAAAGTACTGAATTCAAGCACTTTTAGATCCTAGTTATATTCTAAATCTTTTATTGGTTTATTTTACTTTATAGTACTTATCACTCCTAAACATTATGATATAATTTATTCATCTCTCCATGGTTGGTACATATACTATAGGAGTATATGCATTTAGAGAGCAACAGTGTTAGTCTAGAAACTAATGTGTATCTGATCCAAGCCACAGTCTTCACATTTACTTACTGTGCATTGTAATGTTCAGAGAGATGGACAGTGGCTAAGGATGATAGAAGAAGGATCGATATCTTTGAGTTGTGGTGCTGGAGAAGAGTACTGAACTGCCAAGAGAACAGATCTGTACTGGAAAGTGTGAAGCCAAGTTTCCCATTGGAGGAAAGGAATTTGAAGCTTGGCATGTTGACATGTTGCCAAGAGAGACCAGTCCTTGGAAAAACATATCATGCTTGGAAGGATGGAGGGACAGTGCAGGGATGGAGATCCTAAAGAAGATGGACTGACAAAGAAACTGCCGTACTGAAGGTAGATGTATCAGGGATAGTGAGATTGGTTCAGGACAGGGCAAGTTCCAGAGCTGTTGTTCATAAGGTCCCTATGTTTCACAGGTAACTTGATGGTAGATAAAATGACAAATTATTTTTAACTTAATGCAACCCCAATCCGGGTAGCAAATTCATTTTTCAAGGAGATTAAAAAAGAAATGATCAAATTTATTTGGAGAGACAGAGACATCAAATAAGCAAAATACTTCCGATAAACAAAAATGAGGTTGGAGGCATAGCACTCCCTGACCTCAAAACCTATTACACAGCAGTGGTAAACAAAACATCATGGTACTGGTACAATGACAGGAACATAGACCAATGGAACAGAATTGAGAACCCAAAAATAGACTCAGCTATCCATGGTCAACTGATATTCAAAAAGGAAATCAAAGCTATCATGTCCAAAGTTCATGATATGCAGCTTCAAAATCCTAGCCTCCAAGTAGAAACTTTGTTTTCATCCTCTACAAGACAGACCTACTTGTTTCCTTGGCAGTCCATGGTATGTTCAAGACTCTTTCTTCTCCAGCACCACAATTTGATGGCATCCTTTCATCTCCTGCCATCCTTAATTACTGTCCAGCTCTCTGTTACATAGCAAGTAATTACAAAGACCATGACCTGGATTAGGCACACCACAGTCTCTAGACTGACATTGTTGCTTTTCAGCACTCTGGAAAGGTTCCTGGCAGCAAATTTTTCCAATGCAATTAATCTTTTGATTTCTTGAGTGTTGGTATTGAGAGTATTGATTGTGAAGCAGAGCAAGCTGCAATTATTAACAAACTCAATTGACATAGTATTTCTCTCTCTCTCTCTCTCTCTTACACACTCACACATTCATATGACATTTTGCTTTTTTTTTTTGTTAATTGGTTCCATTTTTCAACTTGGTCTAGTGACAAAAAGTACCCTGCAATCCTAAAAGTACAGAGTTTGAATCCACCAGATGCTCTACGTGAGAAGGATCTATAATGTAGCAACACTCTTTCCATTTTCCTTTTCTGGAGCTTGTAGCCATTCCTCCTTTATCTTCTCCTTTCCTATCTTCTATGATTTACCCCAGGACAAATGCAGCTAACTCTTTTCAACTTCTACTGCTTTTTGTTGTAAAGACTGAATAACTTCCTGAAGACCCTAGGAACGATTACACAGTTACCCTATGAACATCTTCCCTCAGGTTGTTTAGTTATGGTTAACAAATTTGTATAACTTTATAATAGCGCTTTAAAAAAGACTCTCGTCTCTATATGGGTTTATTTGCAGCACATACAAATATACCTGTAGAAATATCACCTGCAAAGCTTATGAATGGTCATGGGCATAATCTTCTCCCTTTTCTATATCTGTTCATCTTGCTTTATACTTTTTTTTTCTGAAAACAAATTTTATTTAAATAAGTTTGAATACATAACATTAAAACTGAAAAGGGTGGTGGTGGGAGAACAAGTTGTTCCTTCACAGGGCATTGGGCTGCTGTTGCTATCAAGCTGCAAGCTCTACAGCTAGCTAGGACTGATGTCAGCTTGTTCCCTTGTCAAAAGTTTAACTCTGAAGTTTGCCTCACATCCTGGTGTTTTCTGGGACAGACAAGGCTTCAGGATTATGTCTGGTCAGAAAGAACTAAGACCCTGGTGGCAGATAGATGTCCCATCTCACTCCTAAGCTCTGCCTGTTTTGCTGGTCTGAAGACACCAATGATCTTTCGTTACCACAGCTCCTTCTAGGGGTACAGCAGCCTCACCCCATCCTCTCAGCTCCATCTAGGGGTGCTCAGGTGCTGGGTTGGCCTTCTTTTGGAGTAGGGGCATTCTGGGCTAGACATAGCCATCTACGATCTTGGGGATCTGAGGTTGGCTGAAACATCACGTTATTGCTTTGTTTCAGGCGGAGCACTGCCAGGTGCCTACTGCTTGACCTCCGTTTAAATGAGGTACTTCCAGACGTATCCACTTGTAGGTTAATGTTTGTTATTACTCTTAATGTAAGATTGCATATGAAACAGACTATTGTTTTCTATACCTCTTATGCCTTTCTTTAGTGATATTTATGGTAATCATTCCTTATTATATATACCCTATCCCTCACTTACAATAAACACCAGTTAATATATCAAGAGATATATTGAATTGGGAAAGTCTGCTGTCAGGGACCCCTTTAAAATACTGAGAAACAGTGATGTCGGTTTGAAGAGTAAGGTGTGCCTGATTCAGTCCATGGCCTTTTCAATCACTTGCTATGTATCTGAGAGCTGGACAATGAATGAGAATGACAGGGAGGAAAAATAAATGCCTTTGAGTTGTGCTGGAGAAGAGAGCTGAATATCTTCTGGACTTCTAAAAGAACAAACAGATATCTTGGAAAGGATGTAGCCAGAGGGCTCCTTAGAGAATAGGATGGCAAAGCTTTCATCTCACATGTTTTGGGCATGTTGCTTTAGGAGGCTATTCCTTGGAAAGGCTCATCATGATAAGAAAGGTGGAAGATCAGTGAAAGAGATGACAACTTTTAACGAGAGTGATTGACACAGTGACTTCAGCAATGGGCTCAAGCATGCCAGAGATGATGTAGATGGTACAGGATATGACAGGGTTCAGATCTGTTGTTCATCAGGTTGCCAGGGGTCATACTAAACTTAATGCCATCTAACTACAACATTATATAATTATGGATTTTTCCCCCATCAAGGAATATTTCCTTAACTTTTTTAAACAGTGGACACATATACTAGTTGTTCTTTTGTGTTTTAAAACTATCAATTGTTTTAAACAACTTACATATCTGATGAAAACATTATTTTGACAGCAGGATGCAAGAGTATTCAGGACCCGGCTTTCAGCGTGGTACTAGAAGTGCTGTAAACTTGACTAGCTCATCACTGGAGATAGGGAAACAATGAGCTCTACTGGTGGACCTCAGCAAATAGAAGGGACAGTTATTTTATATTATCTATGTCAATGGTGCTCAAAAAGGTGACAGTTTTCTTTCCTAAGAATTTATGTCTGTGTATATTATTCAGGCAAATTGGTGTACTGTTTGAAATTAATTCTGTTACTTTCAAGCTTGCCAATTTAAACAATTTCATATACTGAGAGAGTTATTCTTCACTTCAGAAAGTATATGTAATTATTCTTAAAGGTGTAGATTTTCTACTATAAATATCTCTATTTTTCTTACAGAATGAATTGTCAATAAAGGTATTATGTATTTCCATTCTTGTATTAAATAGAACTTGATGATTATATTTTAATGAGGGATGTAATTTCAATATGTGAGCAAAGTAATTCCTCAGAAATCCTTCTGTAGTCTTATTCAAATCTGATTAAATATCTGAATACTATACCAAAATAATAAGAGGACAATTTTCAACCATTCTTAGTCATACTGGATGAATAGAAAGGAAAATGAAATTGCTCACATCACACCTTATAATTATGTCTCTCCTGCTGAGATATCCCAAAAGGTGCAATTAAAAGATAACTATACAGAAAATAACAGTTTAATTTAATATTGAAATAGAAATACAATGGTTTTGAGTATTCAGAAAGTAGATTTGTTTCTTAGCTCTCCCTCATAGACATCTACCTAGTGAATAAACTTACTTGAACTAAATTTTCATTGAGGAGAGCTGCCTTTTTTAGTCAAAATTACGTGATCCTTGGATGAAATCAGGATTTAAAAGACATCAATCTTGAGTACTTTTCTTACTTTTCTTTACTCTGTGTTTTTTAGAATAAATATTTTCTACTTTCGAAACACTAGAATGAAATTAGGTATCTCTGGTGGCCTAGTGGTGAGAAGCTGCACTGAAATTCTAAAGGCACAGGGTTCTGTTCGAGGTCACCAGCTGCTCTGGGGGAGGACGGGCAGTGTCCTCCAGTGTGATTAGCTGCCTCTGAAAACCCACCAGAGGATCAGCTACGGGGTGGTTCTGACTCTATGGTACAAAATAACAACAGCAGGATGAAATGAATATGTTGTTGTTGATTGCCTAAATTATGCTTTGTTATTAGTTTATTACTTCTGTTATAACATATTATTACATGCTACGTAATAATTTATACTTGTATATAACATCATTTTGAATCAGCTCTAAAATAAAGGTGCACTCACTGCTTGGCTCATGCATCTTTTGTTTTATTCCTCTCAGACTCTTGTATTCTTCATTTCTTATTAAAAGCTTCTGTAATTAGATAAGGACCACCTAAATACTTTAGAACAAGAGATTTATTTTAAACTCTGGACTTTTAACAATGAAGTCCCTAGAATGTCGATGCTTTATTCACTATTCAAAGACATTCAACTGTGTGGATCATAACAAGTAATGGCTAACATTGAGAAGAAATGAAATCCAAGAACACTTAATTGTGTGCCTATGAAACCTATACTTGGTGAGTATGGAGGAAAGGAACATCACATGGTTTAAAATTAAGAAAGGAGTGGTCAGGTTGAATCTTTCTTCTTACCTGTTCAATATGTATGATGAGCAAATTATTCAAGAGACTAGCTTTTATGAAGAAGAATGTGGCATCAAGATCAGAGGAAGATTCCTCCATAACTTATGTTACACAGATTACACAACCTTGCTTATTGAAAGTGAAGAGGACTTAATGCACTTGCTGTATTACAAAAGATCAAATAATATAGTCTTCAATATGGACTTCATCTCAATGTAAAGAAAACAAAATTTTTACCACTGGACCTGTAGGCAACATCATGATTGATAGGAAAAGGATTGAAGTTGTTAACAATTGTATCCTACTTGGATCAACATCATTTCCAAGATTTATTTGTTCATTCTCTTGGCTGTACTGATCTTCAACCCCAAAGGCATTAATTCTTTTTCTGTCATCCTTATTCATTGTCCAGCTCTCAGATGCATAGCAAATAATCGAAAAGACTATGGCCTGATTCAGACACACCTTAGTCTTCAAACTGATATCACTACTCCTTAATAACTTGGAGAGGTCCCTAACTGCACATTTACCCAGTGAAATATGCCTTCTTATTTCCTCACTGCTGGTACCAAGGATGCTAATTGAACTATAATGATTAAATTTTGTATTTACAATGAATTGTTTATTGCAAATATCCTTTTTTAAAGACACAATGACTTTACACCTATATCTCACCTTATGGGCCTCATAGGAATCAGATTGACTACATTTGTAGAAGAAATTGTTGGAGAAGCTCAATATCGGCAGTCAAACTAGACCAGGGGCGACCTGTGTGTCAGATCATCAATTACTCAGACTCAAAATCAAATTTAGAACAAAGAAAATAAAAATAAATCCACAGGAACCAAGACACGATCTTGAATAATTTCCATCTGAATTTCAAGATCATTTGAAGAATAGGTTTGAGGCATTTCTGAACATCAATATTTGAAGATCAGATGAGTCAAAGGATAACATCAAGGAAATCATGCAGAAAACATAAGAGCCATAGCAGTAGCAGTCAATAAATAAATTATGTATTTTCATTTGCCAAACCTGCTGTAGAAGGTCTTTATAAAGTGAATTATAACTGACTCAATAACACCTAACAGCAGGAAAAACAATTATTTGTTTCAACGTATTTTTCTCAATACATGCTCTCAATCTTATTTATGATGCTTACAAATACTTTACAGCAATATAGTCACATACACAGATTTAAAAAAATAATTATTAATTGTACTTTTCCTATACATGGAGCTAAAAATTAGTTTGTAAATATGTATTTGATAAAAAAATCCCACTGCTTTCTTCAAATTTTGGGGTTTTATTTTTAATTCTAATGGATTTACATGTTTAGTGGATTAAATATACTGTTATTAGGTGCTGTAAAATTGACTAAGACCGCTGGTGACCCTGTGAACAACAACAGACTTTTCTATTTATCACTGACCCTCTACTTTTCTCAGCATGAAACCTTTATTCAAAGACTGGCAGCTCCTGATAATATGCCCAAAGTAGATGAGATAAAATTTTTATTATTATTATTTATTATTTCACCTGTATTTGTTAAAATTTTCTCTATCTGGCACTCTGGTTATACTTACTCTAAGACACACGATATGTATTTTATTGTTTTTGTTGTTTTAGTTATGTGACATTGAGTCGCTTGCAACTCATAGTGACCCTATGTACAACAGCCCTAAACCCTGCTCTATCTTGTGCCAATCACACTGCCTCCTACATGCCCATCCCATCCCGATTTCCCCAGTCACTGAATCAATCCAACTCATAGAGGGTCTTTCCCTCCTGCGCTGCCCATCCACCCTCCCAAGCATGATGTCCCTCTCCAAGGACCTGTCCCTCCTTACAACATGTCCAGAGTATGCTAGATGAAGCCTCAGAATCCTTGTCTCCCAGGAGCAACCTAGTTTAACCCTCTCCAGGATGAATCTGTTTTCTTAGGAGTCTATGATACCCTTAATACTCTTCTCCAGAACCGCAGTTCAAAGGCATAAATTCTCCTTCTATCCTCCCTAGTCATTGTCAAACTCTTGGATGCATAACAAGTGATTGCAAAGACCCTGGCCTGTACCAGATGCACCTTAGTCTCCAGTGTGACACCATTGCTCTTAAGTACTTTGGAGAGGTCCCTAACA
>NW_006399878.1:5157829-5158349 GCF_000299155.1 Elephantulus edwardii | reverse complement strand
CCAAATATTTTATCTTGTGATTAGCTATTGTGAAGGGTATTGTTTTTCTTAGCTCCTGCTTTGTATTCTCTTTGTCACTGTAGAGAAATCCAACTAATTTTTTGTATGTTGATCTTGTATCCTGCTACTTTGCTGAATTGGTCAACTATGTCCAATAGTTTTTCTGCTGAGTCTTTAGCGTTTTCTAAGTATACTATCATGTCATCTGCATAGAGGGATAATTTTACCTCCTCTATAAAATGAGCATTTCTTTATGTGTCTGTTTAACACATTCAAATATCTTCCTCTGTGAAAATTCTTTCCATGTCTTTTGCCCATTTTGTAATTGGGTTTTCAGTCTTTTTCTTGTGGAAGCCCAGGAGTATTCTGTAAACTTTTGTTGAAAGACTCTTGTCTGTGATGGTATTGTCATTGTTTGTTATGTGCCATTGAGTCGCTTGCAACTCAAAGTGACCCTATGTAAAACAGCCCTAAACCCTGCTCTATCCTGTGCCATTTGTACTGCCTCTGACACACCCAT
>NW_006399878.1:5150532-5152678 GCF_000299155.1 Elephantulus edwardii | reverse complement strand
CAGCCTCCTGGATAATCTGTTCTGCGTACAGGCTGAAAAGGTATGGAAATAGGACACATCCCTGGCGTACACCCTTCCCAACTTTGAACCATGCAGTGTTTCCCTGCTCTGTTCTGACGACTGCCTCTTCGTCCAAGTATAGGTTGTTTTTGTTAGGTATCATTAAATCAATTACAACTTATAGGACCGACAGATCTAAATCCTGTCCTATCCTGTGCCATCCTCATAATCTCTGACATAGTTGAGACCATTGCTATAGTCATTATGCCAATCTACCTTGCTGAAGTTCTTTCTGTCCTTCACTGTTCCTCAACCTTTAAAACTTGCACAGAATCTCTCTCCAAAGAATAACCTAGCAACTTGCCGAAAGTATGTAACATGAAGTTTTATCATCATTGCCTCTAATTAGCTCTCTGGCCACATCTTTTCTCCAAGACAAATCTATTTGTTCTTTTGGCAACCAATGGGATAGTCAGTACTTTTCTCCAAAACCATAAATCAACAGTATCAATTCTTCTGACATCCTAATTCTTTGTCCAGCTCTCAGATGCATAGCAAGTGATTGAAAATGTCATTACCTGAGTCATGCACGCCTTAGTCCTCAAATTGACATCATTGCTTCTCAATAACTTGGAAAGATAGTTGATTTTCATGGTGAATTACTGAAATACCTAGAGGTTGCAGACTTTCCCAGAAAATACATTTTCTGTTCTCCTGCCTGATAGTACTAAGTGTATGGATTGAAAATCAAAGTAAGATGAAGTCATTGACTTTCAATCTTTATCTATCATGATATTGTCTATTGGTCTAGTGACAAGGATTTTTGTTGTTGTTGTTTTTCTAATTTAACAAATATAATTTTATTTCTTCATTTTATAATTTTTATTTTCTACTAGTTTATTTACAAAACTCTGATACAAATTCACACAAATTCTTTCAATTTCTCTCACCCCTCCCCACCCATCAAATTGTACAACACAATGATTAATCCCCCCACCCCAACCCCACCCTCACATCCACATCCCTGTGCTTCCAGCCTCTCCCACCCTTCCTGGATCCTTATACTTATTCTACAATAATGGTTTTATACAATATTTCACCTTACTGGACTGAGTTAGTTCACTCAGCCTAATGCTCTCCAGTCCTTCCCAAATTGGGTAATAATTTTAAAAGTTATTGCTCCTACGTGCTGCATAGTTTTCGATTGTGTGAATGTACCATAATTTCTCAATCCATTCATTTGTGGTTGGACATTTGGGCTGTTTCCATGTTCTTGTGATGGTGAACAATGCTGCTATGAACATTGGTATACAAATCTCCATTTGTACCTCAGGTCTCATTTTCTCAGGGTATATTCCAAGTAGTGGAATAGCTGGGTCATATGGAATTTCTGCACCATTTTTACAGTTCCACCAACAATGTATAAGAGTTCCTTTCTTGCCACATCCTCACCAACATCTATTACTAGCTGCCCTGTTAAACTTTGCCACTGTTACTGGAGTAAGATGGTATCTCATTGTGGTTTTGATTTGCATCTCTCTTATTTCCAGTGATTTGGAGCATTTCTTTTTTTTTTATTGGTGTAAACATTTTATTATTTTTTCCCTGATCAATAATTTATTCATTGCTCATACCTTTTTAACAGAAAACCAGAATAACATAAATGACAATTATATACATGGATCTTACCTAAGGGAATATACTAGTATCAAATTGGTTTTATCTATAGAGAGAGACAATAGAGAACTCATTGTCAGCTTCTAAACAAACAAGCATTGAGGCTAATTGTGGAACAGAACATTAATTACTCATATGCAATTTAAATTGCAGCAATTTATATATATATGGCAACTATTTTTTTTTCAATGCAGTAAACATAATTTATCCAGTTTTTCTCAGTCTTACCCACACCTCAATGTCAGCCTCAGTCTATAACAGTGGGACCATATAATATTTGTCTCTTTGTGACTGAGATTTTTTACTCAGCATAATGTCTTCCACGGTCACCCATTTTGAATAATATTGCAAGAGTTCCTTGTTTTTCAAAGCAGCATAGTATTCCATTGTGTGAATATACCACAGCTTCTCTATCCATTCATTTGTTGATGGGTACTTAGATTGTTTCCAACTTCTTGCTATTGTGAAT
>NW_006399878.1:5135946-5148737 GCF_000299155.1 Elephantulus edwardii | reverse complement strand
TCCCCTCCTACACTGTCCCTCCACCCTCCCAAGCATGATGTCCCTCTCCAAGGACCCGTCCCTCCTGGCAACATGTCCAAAGTATGTCAGACGAAGACCCAGAATCCTTGCCTCCAAAGACCATGGTATTGCCAAGTGTTTGTTCCCAGTCTGTAGCTTGTTCTTCTCACCCTGTTGGAAAAAGTTTTTGATGTGCACAGAGATTTAATCTTTAGAAGTTCCCATGCATCAATTTTATCCTCCTTAGATTGTGCATTTCTGGTGGTATTTGACAGTCTCTTTATAACTTGGACTAGCACTTTGAAGCTTCGTCCCAGTATGTCTCTTATGAATGTTACGGCTTTGGGCTTTACTTCCAGGTCTCTAATACACCTTGAGTTGATTTTTGTGTATGATGTGAGATGTGGATTGTGTTTCAGCTTTCTGCAGGTGGAAGTCCAGTTTTGCCAGCACCATTTTCTTGACATTGATTGTTTAACTTTCTGGTAATCCTCACTTTCAGGAAACAAGTTGTGTCTTCTTCATACTGACTGTTATAGATGAGTCTTCCTCCAATTCTTCTTCATAAAGCCCAGTTCCTCAAACTATTTGCTCAGCATAGATTGAATAGGTAAGAAAAAAGGATAAAATGCTAACATGTTCTTATTTTAAACCATGTAGTAGTCCCTTACTCTGTTCTTAAAATAGCCTCTTGATCCAGGTATAGTTTTCTCATGAGCACAATTAAGTATTCTGCGATTCTCATTCTCAATATTAGTTATTTGTTATGATCCACATAGTCAAATGCCCTCATATAATAAATAAAACACAAATAGACATTCTTCTGATATACTTTGCTTTCAGCCAGGATCCAATGAACATCAGCAATGCCACGGCCTCTCCTAAATTTGTCTTGAACTCTGGCAGTTCTTTGTCAATATACTGTTCTAGCCATATTTTAATGATCTTCAGCAGTAGTTTACTTGTATATGATATTACTAATATTGTTCTATCAATTCCATATTCTGTTGGATCATTTTTTTCTTGGAAATTAGAAAAAATATGGATTTTTTTTTTTCCAGTCAGCCAGCCAGGTACCTGTCCTCCAAATTTCCCGCCATAAGTTGGTAAACGTAGCTGAGGCTGCTTAGAAGTTCAAATTAAAAAAAGAAAAGGAAAGGAAAAAAAATCCAAATTTAATAATCTTCACCAACACCAGAATTAAAAACCAATTCTTCTCTGGTTGTCCCAATTTCAGATGGATATGAACAAATGGAAAATATCATGGCTACAGTCAGGTGCACTTTCGCTTTAAAGTAACATCTTTGCTCTTTAATGTTTTAGAGGTTGTCATGAATTTCATTCAATGTGGATCCACAACACTTTAAAGAGATCCTTGTAGAATATTTGCTTAACGTAACACAACTTTTGTTTTCTTGCTTGCTACTACCATTTACTTGTGAATTCAAGTAAAATGCAATTATTGCCAACTCCAATCTTTTCTTCATCTATTGTGATGTTACTTATTGGTCCAATTGTAAAGATTTTTGTGCTCCTTATGCTGAGTTGTAACCGATATCAAAGGCTGTGGCCTTTGATCTTCTTTAGTAAGTTATTCAAGCCTTCTTCATTTCTGTAAGCAAAGTTGTATCATCTGTATGTGAAAGTTATCTTCTGATCTTGATGCCACATTCTTCATATAGTCCAGCTGCTTCAATGATTTGCTCAGTGTACAGACTGAATTGAAAAAGGGCACAACTCTGACACATAACTTTCCTGATTATAAATTGTATGATATTTTCTTATTCTGTTTGAATAACTGTTTCTTGGTTTGGGTATAAATTTATATGAACACAATTGTGTGTTCTGAGATGCTCATTCTCTTCATTACCCTAGCCATCATTTGTTAAGATCCACCCACTCAAATGCATTTTCATAATCAATAAACACAAGTAAACATCTTTCTGGTAATCTCTGCTTTCAAACAAGAGCCATCTAACACCAGCAATGGTATCCCTCACGCCATGGCTTCTTTGAATCCAGTCTGATTTTCTGGCAGCTTTCTGTTGACATAATGTATCAACTGTTTAAAAAATAGTTAGCTGCATTTTTCAAGCATGTTATGTTAATTATTATATTTTGAAAACGTCAGCACATTGTTGGATCACCTTTTTATGAATGTAAACAAATAAGGGTCTCTTCTGGAAGATTGCCCAGGTATCTACCTCTACCTTCCAAATTTCTTGGCATAGACCAGTTAACATATCCTGGAATGTATCTGTTTTCTTAAACAATTGATATTTCAGCAGTTCCTGGGACCTTATTTTTTGTCAATGTTTTCAGTGCAGCTTGGGCTTCTCTTTTCAATGTTACTGGTTCTTGAGCATATGCAGCTTTCTGGAATGATTTTGTGTCAATCAGTTCTTTTTGGTACAAAAACCCTGTGTGTTTTTTCCCTGGTTTTTTTTTTTAATTATTTTACTTTTTGAATTGTGGTTTTAATGAACATTTGGTTGGGTTTTCATCCATTTATTCATTGAAGCACAGTTTTCTTTCCCCACCCTTAATTGATTTTGTAATGCGTTTCTTGTTTCATATATGTAATACCTAATCATATATCCTTTTTGGACAGTCCTTTCTTTTATTAGAACTTTGTTATAAAATAGATTAACATGAGCAGAAGGGGGACAAGAAGAAAAAGGTAAATAGTGAATACTTTCATTTCTTTTGATGATTCTTGAATCATTCAATATATAGTCCAAAGTATCCTTTAGCTGAAATTTGGGGTTAAAATTCATTTTCTGCTTTTTAACTTGAGAAATGTTGAGTGAGTTCTGCCCTTTTGATTTTCTGACTCTAGCTCTGTGTTCATTTTCTTATACTTTTCTTTGTTTCCTTGAACTGCCCTTTAAAATATTTTCAACTATCTTACTTCTACATTCCTTTTCATTGCTTTTGCTTGTTTTTATTCAAGAGCAAGATTCACACTCTCTTCTGATATGCAGTTTAGTCTTTTTTTTCTTTCCTGTGTTTGTAACAACTTTTTTCTTTCTTCATGGACAGTGTCTTTGATGTCATCCCACACTTTGTCTCGTCTTTGAAAATTAGTGTTCAATGTATCAAATCTATTAATTTTAAAAATTGCTTTTGTATGCAATTATTGGATTATATTGTGTTTTATTCATATACATTGTGGGGTTTTATTGTTTGGGTTTTTTTTTAATTTTAATCAAAGTTTATAAAGCATTTGAATTTCCATTCATTTATTGTTGCACATTTTACTCCCTGCCCCCCTTCACTTCCTGTTTGCTTTTTTCTTTTGAAAAAAGTCCTTTTATTGGTAGTCTCTCTCTCTCTCTCTCACACACACACACATACACACACACACACAACCGTGACCACTGTACTCGTCTGTTTCAATGCTATGCAAATTATACCCTTTTTTCTTAGTATCTCCCTAATCCCCATGTCAGTCCTGTTTTGTAACAGTGGCATTATGCAGTATTTGTCTTTTTGTGACTGAGATATTTCACTCAGCATAATGTCCTCCAGGCTCACCCATTTTGAATAATATTGAATGAGTTCCTTGTTTTTCAATGCTGTATAGTATTCCATTGTGTGAATATACCACAGCTTCTATATCCATTCGTTTGTTGATGGGCACTTGAATTGTTTCCAACTCTTTGCTATTGTGAACAAAGCAGCAATAAACATGGGTGTGCATATAGATGCTTGGGTGGAAGTTCTGGTTTCTTCAGGGTTTATTCCCAGTAGTGGAATTGCTACATCAAATGGCATTTCTATTGCCACCTTTTTGAGAAAGTGCCATATTACCTTCCATGGTGGTTTCACCATTTTACACTCCCACCAACACCGTTTTTCATACAAGTATATTTTATTTGCATTGCTTCATACAATCGTTTGTATGCGTTGTGTCTATATAATAAAATAGTATTTTTAAGCTCTGTCTCACATAAACTGGATGTGTGGCCAGGAGAGACTTGGAGAGGGACATCATGCTTGCAAGGGTGAAGGGACAGCGCAGGAGAGGAAGACCCTGGATGACATGGATTGATACAGTGACTGGGGCAATGGAGATTGGTGTGCTGGAGTTAGTGATACCGGCTCAGGACAGGGCAGGGTTCAGAGCTGTTGTACATAGGATCACCTTGAGTCACAGGTGACTGGATGACACATAACAACAACATGTCTTCAATTATTCATTCTTTCGAGTCCCATTGAATCTTTCCTATTCTTCCCCCTCCCTTCATTCTGCTTACTACATTCTGCTATCCTAATGATTTCCACCCTTCCTCTTTTTCTCCCTTCTCTCCCTTTTCCTTTCCCTTATGGAAATTTAGACACATTTTACTAGTTATACTTTTGTTTTTAAAATAATGGTCTTATGCAGTATTTGCCAAAATATTTTTCCCTGTCAGTAGGTTTTCTTTTCACCTGGCTGGAAAAAGACTTTCAGGTACACAAGGAACTAATTTTTAGAATCTCCCATTCATCAATTTTATCCTCTCATTATTGTACATTTTTTGTTATATTTGAAATTGTATTTTTATAATAGGCTAGGGCTTCTGAGTTTTGAGCTTTCCTTTCTATGTCTGTTGGACATCTGAATTTGTGAAAAATCTTTCCATGGATTTTTCCCATTTTGTGATTGGGTTGCCAGTTTTGTCTTTGTGCAGGCCCTGTAGTATTCTGTAAACTTGCTTTATAAGCCCCTAGTATGAGCTTTCATGGTAATTCCCACCCCCTACCCCCAAGTCTGTAGATTTTCTTTTCACGTCATTGGAAAAAGTTTTTGATGCACACAGGGACTTAATCTTTATAAGATCCCATCCTTTGATGTTATGATTTATTGCTTATACATTTCTGATCATTTCTGATTGTATTTGACAGCCTATTTATACCACAGGCAAGGTCTTCTAATTTTGGTCTCATTTTGTCTCTTATGATCTTTATGGTTTGGGGCTTTACCCTTAGGTCTCTACTTCATCTTGAGATGATTTTTGTTTGTGGAGTGAGATGTGGATCTTACTTCAGCTCTCTGCAGATAGAAGTCCAGTTTTGCCAGCACTTTTGGTTGAAGAGGTTATAGTTTCCTCATTGAATAGGTTTTTTTTCCTTTGTAAAATAGCAATTGAATTTCTGAGGTCATGTGTACTTGTAATTGTACTAGCACCATGTTTTTTTGGTTATTACAGCTGCGTAGTAAGTTTTGAGATCAGATAGTGTTATATCTCCCACTTCATTTTGTTATTCAGAAATACTTAAATTATTTTAGTTCTTTTTACTTTCCAAATAAATTTGCCGATTGCCTTTCCTATCACTTTGAAAATTAATTTGGTATCAGCTTTAGGATTGTAATGACTTGGAGCTACGATGCTGGAGAAGAGTGTTGAATATACCATGAACTGCCAGGAGAATAAACAGGTTTGACCTCG
Organism: Elephantulus edwardii; assembly: GCF_000299155.1. Classification (NCBI taxonomy): domain Eukaryota; kingdom Metazoa; phylum Chordata; class Mammalia; order Macroscelidea; family Macroscelididae; genus Elephantulus; species Elephantulus edwardii. The sequence continues at coordinate 5,143,302 of NW_006399878.1, read as the reverse complement.
AGAGGGAGAAACCAGGCTGCTCCTTGGAAGCAAGGATTCTGAGGCTTCATCTCACATACTCTGGACATGTTGCAAGGAAGGAGCAGTCCTTGGAGAGGGACATCATTTTTAGAAAGGTGGAGGGACAGCACAAGAGAGGAGGACCCTCAATGAGATGGATAGCTTCACTGATTGGGATAATGTGAGTAGGTTTGTCAGACACAATAAGACTGACCCAAGATAGAGAAGATAGAGAAGGTTTCAGGGTTATTGGACTTAGTTAGGGTCATTATGAGTCACAAGTGCTAGATTGCACATAACAACAGAAACAATAACAATTGGGATTGTATTAAATATGTTGGTTGCTCTTGGTAAGAGTGTGATTTTCACTATACTGAGTCTTCTTATCTAAGAAGGAAGGGAACTCTGGTGGCCTAGTGGCAAGAAGCTGTGCTGCAATTTCAAAAGCACCTGGTTCAAAGACAACAGCTGCTACATGGGAGAAAGATGTGTAATCTCCTCCTGTGTGATTAACTACCTCTGAAAACCCACTGGAGGGTAAGCAACAGACCAGATCCACCTCGATAGTACACAACAACAAAAACCTCCATGAACAGAGATTATTTTTCTATTTATTTAAGTCTTTTATTGTCTCTACCAGTAGTGTTTTGTAGTTTTCTTTATAAAGTTTTTTGTATCTCTATTTAGGCTTATTCCCAAGTATCTCAATTGACTATTGTAAATGATACTGCTTTCTTAGGTTCCTTTTCTGTGTTATCTTTTTTACTGTAGAGGAATTACAGTGAGGTGTGGTATATATGAATCTTTAATTCTGCCACAATAGTAAATTAACCTACTTAGATCTGCATTGGTGTTTTTGTTCTGTTGGGTTTTTTTGGTTGTGTTTTTTTGTTTGTTTATTTGTTTTCATTTTTGTTGAGTCTTCAGGGGTTTCTTTGTACACTAATCTACATATAGAACAATTTTACCAGCTCTTTGCAATCTAGATGCCTCTTTTTTCCTTATCTTGTCATTTCACCCTTGAACTAATTCCAATGCAAAACTGAATAGGAATGGTGAAAGGGGGCATCCTTGTCTGAGAGCTACTCACTAGAGGAATGCCTTTAACTTTTGTCCATTTAGAATGATGTTGGGTCTTGGTTTTGCATATACACTTCTCACTCTGTTGAAAGATTGTTTTTCATCATGCATTTTTTTTTTTATTTTATGTACTGTTGGATTTTATTGGCCAGGATTTTGTTAAGGATTTTTGCATCTATATTCATGAGAGGTATTGGCCTATAGATTTCTTTTTTTGTAATTTCTTTGCTTGGTTTTAGTGTTAGGGTTACGTTTGCTTCATAAAATTACTCTGGGAATGTTCCTTCTTTTTCTATATTTTATAAAATACTACACAGAATTAGTTATTGTTCTATGAATGTTTGGTAGAATTCAGTCATGAAACCATCTGAGCCAAGAGTTGGTTTTTTTTTTCCTAGGGAGGGAAGTCTTTTTTATGACCTGTTCATTTATTTTTTTTTATTTTTTTATGGGTCTGTTCAAGTGTTCTATATCTACTCACATTATTCTGAGTAGGGTGTGAGTTTCAAGAAATTTTCCATTTCCTCTAGGTTTTCAAATTTATCACATTATAGCTTTTCATGTTCTGATATTATCTAATCGATGTGTATCATTCATCACCTTTTATTTTTTCACAAAGAGAATTTACAATGAATGTTATTAATTGTACAAAATCCTAGCATGCAATCTTCAGCCTTATTTCTGTCACCAAAGCTCTATTTTCCAAATACCATCCTTTTTTGTTTCCAACTTTTACATTCCAGTCAATGATTATTATTAATGTTACTTCCATGTGTTATCACTTTCAGATTGCAAAAGTTGGCAGAAGCCCTCAGTTTCTTCGTATTTCACTTACTGGTTAGTATGTATATTTGAGTGATGATGATAATAATAATAGATCTTTGTATATGTACGAAGAATATTATACTTCAGGATATATCTGGAAATTCTTTGACAATGAATGAAATATCATTTCTCTTCAAGTTTTCATTCTTGCATAAAAGATCATATGATTATCTGATTCAAAGTGGTCAATATCAGTTCATCTCAACTCAGTAATTCCTGTATAGAAATGTTTATGGGGGGGAGAGAAATGTTTATGAGCCCCATTTAATTTTTGATGACTTCCAATTTTCCCAGATTTATACTTTGTTTTTCATATATATTCCAATTATTAATGTGTGTTTGCAGCTATTGTCTCATCACATTAGCAAGTGAAGGTTCTTCATTGAGTTCTTATCCGTAAACTTGCTATTTATTAAGTTGATTGTTCTCACATATTGTTGTAAGGTGCCATTGAGTCAAGCATAACTCCTAGTGACCCTGTGAACAACAGACTTGAATCTTGTCTTATCCTGTGCCATCCTCATCACCTTGGACACACTAGAGACCATTGCTGAAGTCATCATATCAATCCATCTCATTGGTGTTCCTTTACACCTTTGCTGACCCTCCATCTTTCCAAGGAAGATATTCTTTTTCAAGGAACAGCTTAGCTTTACCATATTTCCAAAGTATGAGAGACGAAGCTTTGCCATCTTTGTCTCCAGGAGGCACCCCAGCTACACTCTCTTCAAGGATCTTGCTCCTATGGTACTTCCTGAAATTTTTCAGTGTCAATCAATTATTTTTGGTACAATGACTCTGTGTATTATTGTCTTTTTCCATTGTTTTGCTGAGCAAGCTTTTCCATTTTAATTCTCTGATTCCAGCTCTTTTCAAATTTCATTAGAAAACTTTATCTTCTCAAGATGCCTCTACTACAGACTAAAATTTGTTGAAATAGCTACACAGACTTCAGAGAGTCACATTTTAAGTTACGGAGGTTTTTTTTGTGGTAAGCTAACAGGCTAAAACCCAGGTTGATAGAAAGATATATTAACTCAGCCAGGACAGTTTCTCAAGCGTCACAGGGTGTTTGATCTTAGCCTCACATCTTAGGTCAGTGTTACAAAGTTCTCTTAGTCCTACCAATTATGAGATCTCCTCTCAGTACTCCAGAAAGCATGGGTGAAAGCCCTTGGCTCTGACATTTTGAGAAGCAGTCCGAGAAGCAGTCCCACATCTACTTCATATAGTGGTGGTCTCTGGTCCTCCACTGAACCTGCTGGTGCTCTTTTTAGGTTCTGGTATGACTGGTACAGGAAATCTGATCCCGAAGGACATGCACAGCATTTTCTACTTCTTATTCTTTACTGGCAATGAGACTTTGATTTTCTGTCATTGGAACTGCTGAATTTAAAATTGGAGAGATGGCAAAACCGACCAATCCCCTCACGGATAAACCATATACTTGGCTAGCATGTTATTTCCGCCATGTGGTAAAAGTAAAAAGTAATGCCATTTTGAACCACAAACTCAATACACCTACAGTTACTCACCACCAAATATTATTTTTTAGGATTAAGCAGGAATTGTCCCATATCCAGAGGATGATGTTTCTATTTTGGAACTATTGCCTCTACTGCTCAACCTTGCTGAAAATGAGGAAGCTATGAAACACTTGCTACAGTAGATGAAAGACTACATCGTTCTATATAGATTACACCTCAGTATCAAGAAAACAGTAGTTCTAACCACTAAGCAAATAAGCAACATCATGATAGTTGGAAAAAGGATTGAAACTTTCAATGATTTAATCTTGCTTGTATCTGCAATAAACACACTTGGTACTAGTAGCTGAAGTTCAAAAGAGATATTGTTATGAACAACTCTGCTGTCAGGAATCTCATCAAAATCCTGAAGAGAAATGATATCAGTTTGAAGACTAAGGTGTGTCTGATTCAGATCATGGTCTTTTCAATTACTTGCTATGAATCTGAGAGCCGGACAATGAATAGCGATGAAAGAAGAATTGATGCCTTTGAGCTGTGGAGTTGGAGAAGTGTTGAACATACCATGGATTGTCAAAAGAACAAACAGGTGTACCTAAGAAAAAAGGATGGTGGAACTTTATCTCTCATACTTTGGACATGTTGCTACGAGATGTTAATCCTTGGAAAGGGATCGCATGCTTAGAAGGATGGAGGATTAATGAAAGAGAGGAAGATCCTCAATAAAGTGAGTTGATGTAGGGACTGCAACAATTGGTTCATGTGTATTAGAGATGATTAGGAAGACACAGGATAGTATAGGATTCAGGTCTGTTGTTCACAGGGTGTCTAAGAGTCATGCTGAAATTGATGGCACCGAACAACAACATCTGCTGTTACCTCAGCCTTTATTGCTGCTCTGTCCAGCCTATGCAGATCTTTGAGGTACTCTCCATCATTTCATTGAATTTCCTGATTCTCGGCCCATGCAGAGCCATGTGAAGCTCCACCATGGCTTCCACTTAACCCCAAACTCACCCCCTCAAGCATTGTTACCAGATCTAAGAAAGATTGCTATTTACTGTTACGTTTCTTCCAGGTACCACCTCCTTTGTACTGCTACTTTTATGAAATCAAAGATTTACATTTTCATGAGGGGATAAAACAATTTTTTCTTTATGTAATATTATATGACTAGGATTCCAAAGTACATCATTTATGCTCCAACTTCTTGTGTAGTTTCAGTAAAAAAACATGAGAAGAAAAAACCCTCAAAACCCTTTCAAGGTTTAATTTACAGTGTTCCATCTGATTCCTTTTCTTAAACATTCATTCTCAAACACATCCAATAACAAATTCAAGAGAGAATATCAAGTAGTACTCACTGCTATGCTGTGAAATAAAGCTTTATTGTGACAGGCACTCTTTCCTCTCTTAAGAGAGATTCTTTTTAGAGGCCATGCATTCTCATATTTTAAGTAGCTGTGGCTTAATAGACTCAGAAATTCATCAGACATAATCACATAGACTGAATTCCATACCTGGACACAAACTAATCTCTAACTGGCAATTTTTTCTCTGGGACACAGTAATATAATGTAAGAGTGTCAAAACAGACATTTAGCCCTGGATGAAGTCTGTTCAGAGCAAAGAGAGTGTATTTATTTGGAGTTTCAATTATTACCCCTTAGAATTGTTTGTATTTTGACTGACCTGGAAGTATGATCAGTATCATTCAAAGAGAGAACAAAGTCTTTCTAGGATTTGTGCCCATGTCATAAAACCTACCCAAGCAACAAGTAATCATGGGGGAAAAGAAGTAATGTTGCTTGCCTGAGGAATAGAGAAATGTACAAAATGTGGATTTAGTTGGAAAAGCTAATTAGTGATACAAGACAAAGGAAATTAGGGGAATTTAACTTTTATTCAAATGAAAGTTCTCAGTCTCCCCTAAAACCCCAGAAAGTTATTTCAGCATGTTGCTTCTCTTTGCTATTCTTGCAGTGCTCTAGATGAGCAAAACAAATAAATGTTTAGAGACTAATGTTTGATAACTCTTGATCACTTTCAAATTAGAGCAAACCTCTTATTTTGTTTTTAATAAATTTAAAACGCAGACCTATGTTTATGCCTTCAGTTAGAGTAAAAGGCAGTGTTAATAATTTAGACGTGATCTTTCATGTTGATTACTCTTTCTCATTGAAATGTTAAGTGTCTCTCTCAGGGTAGGTGTGAGAAGTGGAGAAGATAACATAAAATAACATAACTTAAAATGGCTTAGAAAATGCTTCACTCTCAGACACCTCATTCTATCAATAACCCTGTGAAGAGTTTCCAATTTCCACTTAGAAGATGAGAAAACTGAGGGAGATTGCAGTTGTGCAAAGTTGCCTCACTTGTAAAATAAAGAATGTTTTGAATCCAGAAAGTATGGGTCAAAAATGTAACCAGGGAGCTCTGGCAGCTTAGTCCGTATGGAGTTGCACGGATAATCCAGAAACCAAGCCTCTCTGGTTGTTTAAACCGCAGCATTGTGGGGAAAACACAGGCAATCTTCTTCACTGAGATTTACAGAAACCCAGTGGAAGGTAGTTGCTAATCATTCCTGACTCCATGGCAATGAGAAGTCTTATCCTTTCAACACAGCTATAAGCTGCCTCCCATGAGAGGCTCTATGTTTGACAGAAATGTAAAGATGTTTCATTGTTTTGGTTTTTTAAAATATCCTCCCTTTCAACAGTCCCCTCCTTCTTCCTCTTTAAGTTTTAAATTTCATGGCATTTTGGTATCTGTGAGGAGAGGATTTAAAAAATCTGTTTCAAAAAAATACACAAAAAAACTCAAAAAACAACACTCTTTTCGATTTTCGTTCTTCTTTGTCTTTTCAATGAGAAATAGTGCTATTCTCCTTCTATGTCACGCAAATGACTTTTATGTAAAAGTACAATCATCTATATTAAGTATTAGTCAATATGTACATTTTACAGAAAAAATCAATAGTGACAACCGTTAACGATATGAATGAAGTTACCAATCACTCTGAGCAGTTACTAGATGTGGAGAAACATGGCAGGCAGCAGAGCAGCCCTGGACCACACCCAATACCTCAAAGCGCAGAGCCCTGCAAAGAGAAGGCCAAAGCCTTGGAATTTGGTGTCCTTCTACTGAGCTGTGACACCTGGAGGGATGACTTTCCACTTTAAGTGTGCAAATAAGGGACAGTCTGTAAGAAAAGAAAGAAGGGGTAAATATTAAAATAAAAAATGAAAGAGAAGGAATTGGCCTCTTTGTTTTCTAGTGCTATGGTCACAGAAATACTACAAATAGGTGGCTTTAAAGAGGATAAATGTCCTTTCTCACAGTTCATGAGGCTTGCCAACTACACCACCTACATTCAGGGCATGAACTTAAGCAGAAGGCTCTTTCAGGCTCAGAACTGACAGGGAGAGCTTGGTCTCTTTCAGGTGACTTCTTGATGATCTTCAGGTGTCTATCTTCCTCTCCTCCCCCATTTGTGCAGTGCTTGTTTCTATGTTTATGCTGTTCTTTATACTTCTTAGAAGTGATCAGATTTGGGGCTTACCCCTCACTGATATGATTTTATCAATAAAGAAAACCTTCTATCCAAATAGGATTACACCCACAAGTATAGGATTCAGGACTCCAACACGTATTTTGGGGGACATTAAAGCCATACCCTGGAACTCTGGTGGCTTAGTGGTAGGAAGCTGCACTACTATCTCAAAGGCACACTGTTTGAATCCACCAGTTGCTCAACAGCAAAAGTTGGGAATCTCTTCCCACGCACTTTACTTCCCCCTGGAGGGTCAGCTATGGGCTATTTTTACTCAACAGTATATAACAACAACAAAGTGATACCAGTTTCTCCAGGAAGTTGGAGCAAGAATCTTACACAGGAATTCAATCCAGACAGCAGTGATCTTCTTTACTTGCAAACACAGGCCTTTTAGTAGGTTGTTGTTAT
>NW_006399878.1:5132267-5133926 GCF_000299155.1 Elephantulus edwardii | reverse complement strand
ATTAGTATTCAAAGCCTCAAATCTGTTCCTGAGATGGTTCTGAAATTCAGGTGGGATAGACTCAAGGTCATATTTTGGTTGCCTCAGATTTGGTTTAATTTTCCTCAGCTTTAGCTTGAATTTGCATATGAGTAGGAGAAAAGAATATTACTCCATACATTTTAAGATTTTATGTATTTATTTTAAATTTTGTTCTTTAGATGAGAAGATAATGTGATAGCATAGATAAGATCTGAAATCTACCACTGAACATCAAATGAACTACTCTTCCAGTGTCTGAAAGAAAATCCCTCATTTATAAATCATATTTTTTGAAATCACTCTTTACGTTGTCACCACAGATGGAATTAGCAGACTATAAACTTGTTTGGATCGGTTTTCAAAGATACACATAATATTGGTATTTATGATAAGGACTTTTAGTTTATTTCACTTGATTTTTGGACCACAGTATTTTTACATTCAATATACATATTAACTTAAAACATGTTAAAATATTGTTCAAGAATGAATGTTAGATTTGATGATAAATTTAACTGTATAAATAAGTAACAAAACAGATGCAGGCTTTATTGATATATTTAGAGAAAACAGCCCCAAGACAATATAATTTACCTCTGTAAATAATCTTATTCACATGTTCCATATCCCTAACATACTTCTCTCAGTGCTCTAGGGCCATATTCAGCATCTCTCTTGACATTCGTCTTGGTCTTGTCTTCCTCCTTTGCTTTTGTAATGTCCTTCTGTCTCTTCCTGGATGATATTCTTGATATCCTTTCACAGTTCATCTGTTCTTTGCTAGTTAGTGTTCAAGGCCTCAAATCTGTTCCTGAGATGGTTTTGAAATTCATATGGGATAGATTCAAGGTCAAATTTTGGTTCCCATGGATTTGGTTGAATTTTCCTTAGCTTCAGCTTGAACTTGCATATGAGTAATTGGTTGTCTATTCCACAATCAGCACCTGGCCTAGTTTTCAAGCTGATAATCGAGTTTCTCCAGTAACTCTTTCCACAAATGTAATTGATCTTATTCCTGAATATACCATTAGGATAAATACATGTGTATAGCCTACATATATGTTTCTTATAAAACATATTTGCAATGAATAAATCATTGATTGTGCAAAATTCTGTCATTCTATCTCCAGCTTCATTTCTGTCACCAACTCCCTACTTTCCAACTACTCATCCTTCTCAGTTCCCAACTTTTGCATTCCAGTCACCCATTATTATTAATCCATCTTGATTGCATGTGTGATGGAACTCTGACTATAAAAGTTAGTAGAAATATTCTATTTCCTCCTTTTTGGCCCTAGCTGTTGGTGCATATATCTGAATGATAGTGGTATTCACTGGACTTCTTTGCATATGTATGGATATTATCTGTCACTCACAGCATTATATTTCGAGATGAATCTAGAAATTACTTTTTTAACTATGAAAGCAGCCCCATTTTTCCTCACTCTCTCATCTCCAGCATAGTAGATCATATGATTATCTGACTCAAAATGCCCCATACCAGTCCATCTTATTTCACCAATACCTGTTGTTGTTGTTGTTGCTATGTGCCGTCGAGTTGCTTGCAACTCATAGCGACCCTATGTACAACAGCCCTAAACTCTGCTCTGTCCTGTGCCAATCTCACTGTCTCTGACA
>NW_006399878.1:5130417-5131342 GCF_000299155.1 Elephantulus edwardii | reverse complement strand
ATTTTGAACAGTTATCTGGCAGACAAGCTTATTATGGAAAAGAACAGATAAAAGATAATTCCTCAATTGGAGAAAGAAACAAGAGATTCATGCTGTCCTGGCCCTTGACAGTGTGTGTCCTGACCTACCCATTTCCCTGCTCCACTAGCATTCCCTTCTACTCTTACCTATTCCATTCAACAATATCTCCTCCTATCCAGCCTTTGATGTGATGATTATATCTCAAGCTTTCTGGGCTTCTGTGGTTCCTACTGCCTTAAGCTTCTGCCAGTTTTCTTTCATGCTGCAGCCAGTATCTCTTGAGTTTAGGAGTCTGCAAGTCCAAAAACCCAGGTCTAGTATTAGGGAAGGCTTCCTTCCAGTTCTGAGGAAAATCCTTTGCCTTTAACTATTGTTCTAGAACTAACTTCTTATGGCTTAGGGCCTCTTCCATTTGTAGCACACTGTAGTCACAATGGAATAATTTTTTTGGAGAGAGTGATGTGTCTTATAAATCTGGTATATAGTGTTGTTTGTAGCTCAAGGGCCCACAAAAATTTAAGTTCTCCACCTTGAACCATGGGCTTCTGGGAAATGTGGGAATACCTGTGTTTTGTGGTGCAAAAGGAAACAAAGATATTAAGGAACTAAATAGATGATTACAAAGGACAGAGGAAGAAGACAATGTAAAGTATTATAATGAAATATGCAAAAAGCTGGAGTCAGAAAACCATAATGACTGAACTCGCTCAGCATTTCTTAAGTTAAAGGAACTGAAGAACAAATTCAAGTCTCAAGTTTCAATACTTAAGGATGCTTTGAGCAGAATATTAAATGATATAGGAAGCATTAAAGAAGATTGAAAGAGTATACAGAGTCATGGTACCTAAAGGAATTGGTAGACACAGAATAATTTCATGAAACAATGTCTGTGGTGATGAAGCGA
>NW_006399878.1:5126506-5129417 GCF_000299155.1 Elephantulus edwardii | reverse complement strand
CGTCCTCACACTTCCTGGCACAAAAGAGCCCATTGCAGCAGTTATCGTGTCAATCTACCTGTGTTTGCCAATCCTCTGCTCTTGTTAGTATCATGTCTTTCTTCAAGGAATAGCCCCTCCTACCACTTTGCCCAAAATAGGTGAGGCAAAACTTCATAGTTCTTGCCTCCAAAAAGCACTCCAGTAGCACATTCTCTAAAACATATTTGTTTGTTCTCTTGGTCCTCTTCTCCAACACCACAGCTCAAAGGCATCAATTCTTCTTCTGTCATCATTACTCATTGTCCAGCTCTCAGATGCATAGCAAGTGACTGGAAAGACTATAGTCTGAATCAGATGCACTTTAGGCCTAAAACTGGCATCGTTACTCTTCAATAAATTGAAGAGGTCCCTAACTGCAGACTTTCCTTGTGCAATGGTGACTTTATTTCCTAACTGCTGGTACTAAGGATGTTAATTGTGGATCCCAGCTTGATGAAGTTGTTAAGTTCAATGTCTTCTACATCCATCACGATGTTGCCCATCTGTTCAGTAGTAAGAATCATTGTTTTCCTGACAGAGATGTAATCTACACCAAAGGCTGATTTTTTTTTATCTTCTGCAACAAGTACTTCAAGTCCTCCTCACTTTTAGCAAGCAAGGTTGTGTCATCTGTACAACATAGGTTATTGATAAGTCCCTCGCCAATCCTCACGTTCCTCTTCATAGAGTCCAGTTTTTTAATAACTTGTTCGGCATACAGATTAAATAGGTGTGGAGAGAGAATACAAACTTGACATGCTCCTTTCTTAATTTTAAACTATGTGGTGTTTGTTCCACTGCTCTGTTTATACAGCAGCCTTCTAGGATAGGTATAGGTATCGCATGAGCACAATTAAGTGCCCCGGGACTCCAATTTTTCTCAATGTTAGCCACAACTTGTTATGATCCATACAGTCAAATGCCTTTGCATAGTCAATGAAGTACAAATAGACATTCTTCTGCTATTCTATACTTTCATCAGGATCCATTTGACACCAGCAATAATGCCATTTGTGTCATGGCCTCTTTTACATCCTGCTTGAATTTTTAAAATTTTTTTCTGCTTTAAATTCTGACAGTTCCCTATCTCTGTACTGTTCCAGCCATTTATTTACTGATCTTCAGTAGTATTTTTGCTTGCATATAATATCAGTTATATTGTTCAATAATTTCCACACTCATTTGGATCACCTTTCTTGGGAATGGGAACAAATATGGACCTCTTCCAATCCATTTGCCAGACAGTTGTCCTCTAAATTTCCTGGCTAAGGCTGCATCTGTTAATTGAGACAAGTTAATTCGTATCCCATCTTTTCCTGGAGCCTTAATTTTTTGCCATTCCTTTCTTTGTAGGTTCCACTTCCTTCTTCACTACCATTGGCTCCTATTCATATGGTATTTCCAGAAATTTTTCAGTGTCAATCAACCCTTCCTGGTACAGTGACTCTGTGTATTCCCTTCATCTTCTTTTGATATTTTTTGGCCATTCAATACATTGCCCATAGCATCTTTCAATATTGTGACATGAGGCTTAAATTTGTTTTTCAGTTCTTTCAGCCTGAGAAATGCAGAACAAGTTCTTCCCTTTTTATTCTCCAAATTCAGCTCTCTGCACATTCCATTATAATGCTTTACTATGTCTTCCCATGTTGCCCTTTGAAATGTTCTGTTCAGCTCTTTCACTTTGACATGTTTTCCTTTTGTTTTGGCTTCTTGGTGACCCAGTGCAATCTTTAGAGGCTCTTCTGATTCATTTCCATTTTTTCTTTCTCCTCTGCTTTTGTAGTGATCTTTTGCTTTCTTCAAGGATGATATCCTTGATATCATCCCATGGATCATCTGGTCTTTGATCACTGGTGTTCAATGCTCCAAACCTATTCTTAAGATGAGCATGAAATCCAGATGGAATTGATTCAAGATTGTATCTTGGTTCCTTTGAATTTGTTTTAATTTTTCCCCCTGCAATTTGAACTTGCATATACCTAATTGATGATGTGGCCCACAGTCAGCTTCTGGCCTAATTTTAACTGCCAATGTTCAACTTTTCCAATGATTTCTTCCACAAATGTAATAAACCTGAATCCTATGCTGCCTATAAGGTGAGATATACATGTAAAGTTGTCACTTGTGTCTTTTAAAAGAGGTATTTTAGTGAATAGATCTCTGGAAATACAAAATTCAATTATTCTATTTCCAGCCTCATTTCTATCAGTAAGCCCATATTTTCCAACTACTATTCCTTCTTCATTGTTTCCTACTTTTGCATTTCAGTCATAAATTATCAGTAACACATCTTGATTGCATATTCAGTCAATTTTGCACTGCAAACTTTGGTAAAAATTGTCCATTTCTTCCTATTTAGCACTAGTTGTAGGATGTATATTTGAATAATAGTCATGTTAATGGGTCTTCTTTGTATGCTTATAAATATTATTACTATCACTGACAATATTGTATTTCAAGATGGACCTTGAACTTTACTTTTCTAATATGAATTCACCACTATTCTTCCTCTGTTTTTCATTCCCTGCATAGTATATGTGATTATCTGATTCAAAGTGGCCAAAGTTGGTTTGTCCATGTCATCTCATATCATTTCATCTCACTAATAACTTTGTATGTCAATATTCATGTTTTACATTTAATTTTAAACAATTTCCTGTTTTCCAAAATTCAAGCTACAAACATTCCATGTTCTAATTGTTAAATGATGTTTAACATAGACATAGAGTGATGTACACACACACACACACACACACACACACACACACACACATAGACATAGAGTGGTATATGTATGTGTGTGTGTATTGAATGTACCATGGACTGCCAAGAAAACAAACAGATTTATCCTAGAGAGGGTTAAAGCAGGATGCTCCTTAGAGGCAAG
>NW_006399878.1:5114898-5125616 GCF_000299155.1 Elephantulus edwardii | reverse complement strand
ACCTGGAGGCGTGTCAGAAGCTATTGTGTTTGTTTTGCATTTACATGAGATTTAAAATTTTAACTATTTGAAAATTATAATCATATTTATAGCTATATTTGTTGTCTAAAAAGCAGAAAATAGGCCATGGTAGCAGAGTTATGAATGTCACTCTGAAAGGGCCAGAGGGAGTAAGAATAGCTTATCTCCTCACTGCCCAGAGGAGAAAACAGATAAAAAGCCTGTAGCCTAGCCCTATGGTCTTTCTAGAGCCACACCAACAGCAAAATGTTCATTTATTCATTGTTATCTCACAATTGTGGTCTTGAGAATGATATATACGGGGGAAGTAAAGTGTAGAGTAAGGGAGGCAAAAAATATCACCCAATAAAAATCGAGGGTTTAGCCAAATTTCCAATGCATAATGCAGGCATTATTCTCAACTCTGATTTTTGGTTCAGCAGTCAAATCCAAAACATTCAGCAAGGTTTGCCTCAGAACAGTTATAAATCAGCTTCTCTTTCAAGCATCCACAAAGAATAACAAAAATCTTTAATTGTGCCCAGCACAATGCACAAAGCCTCAGGTCACACTTTACCATAGTTTCTCTACAGTAATGCCGCAGTCTCTCCACCACCAACCACCATCACTAGGGTCTCACTCTCACCAGACTCTTACTCCAGTCTCCTTCAAGTCTTGTTGCCACAAGTCTTCCCACCACAAGTCTTGCTCACCTCTAATTTTTCTTGACTCAAGTCTTGTTGCTTAGTGTGGGAAGCACTCTTTCTTTTATCCTAGTCCCACAGCTGTAGATGATTTTCAAGACCATGCTGGTTTACAAGACCATGTGTCTATGTGTCTGCAGTTAAGGTAGCTGGAAACCAGAGGAGGTTAACTGTAATGGCTGAAAACCACCAATTTTTAGGATAACACCACATTTGTACAATTACTGTTTTCATAACTGCTTCTGAAATGATTTTCGGCTTTTCTTTCTCCTCTGTCTTTGTAATGACCTTTTGCTTTTTTCAAGGGTGATATCTTAGCTATCCCAGAGCTCATCTGGTCTTTGGTCATTAGTGTTCAGCTCTTCAATGTGAAATGATAATATTTATTGAGAATATTGAACTTTAAACATTGTTTTAATTGTTCTACTTCAGAAGTAACAACAACAGAAGTAACTGATCCTGGGGGAAAGTTATCATAAAGGAAAAGGTGGGGAGGGTTAGAGAAGGAGAAGAGGACTCTCAACAAGATAGATTTACACAGTGACTATAACAAAAGGTTATGTATAAAAGAGATGATGAGGATGAAAAAGGATAGGATAAATTTAAGATTTATTCATCAGTTTACTGAATTGCAATTGAATCAGTGGAAATGAACAACAATAACAGCACATCTTATTTGATCAGCATAAGAAGAAAAAGACCCTCCAAAAGATACATCTGCATAGTGACTGCAACAATGTTCTCAAACATAGCAGTGATTGTAGGGATAGTACAGGACAGACAGTGTTTCATTTTATTGTGTATATGTTTGCTGTAAGTCAGAACTGATATATCTGGGTCTGACAATAGAAACATACATATATTCACTCACTTTTTTCTGACCTGTGTAGAAGAAAGTTTTAATAAAGATCGTTTAGCAGTACAGAGAAATTTTAAACTCATTACTGTGGAGTCAAAACCAATTTGTAATTGACCCTCCAAAGAGTTTCAGATTCTGTAAAACACACTGGAGTATATTGCTCATCTGAGTCACATTATGAGCCTAAGGATTATTCAAAAACATCAAGGGTTTCTGAAGACAAACATTTGAATAAGGATGTGACACTTTTGCTCTTTCTGATTAATTTAATAATTCACGTCAATCATCTCAATTGTTTATTTTTTGATCTTCAGTCTTTGATATATTTTTTCAAATAGAGTAAAAGTCCCCATAGACAGGAATAATAAAATAAACTATAAAAAATAAATAGGAACTAGGGCTATAAAAGGAAGATTTGCTTCTTAAAAACAAGCTTTTAAATAGATTAAGACTCCACAAGAATGCTTAAGCAATGTGAAATAAATGTTGACAGGTAACTGCCAGTGTTAATCCATGCTGAAAAAAAACATCAAAAGTCATCTGTCTACTATATTTTAAATTTATTTTAGCATTCTTAAAACATGGACAAGATTTGCCCATTTTACATACGTAAGTGTGGGATTTAGCTAAAAACCTGCTGGAGGGTCAGCTAAGAGTTGGTTCTGACTAAATGACACATATTAGTAAAAACTATATTTAATAACATTGTAGACTTTATTACTAAAATTAATTGAAGTTCATTAACATCATCATAACATTTCATAGTTTGGTGGGGTTTGATTATCATCCTGTGGATTCACTCTTAACATGTTTGAATAGTATTGTTGTTGTTGTTTTGTGCTGTTAAGTCAGAACCAACTCATATCTTGCTCTTCAATGGGTTTTCAGGGGATGTAAGTCAAATGGGAGACTATTATCTATCTTTCCCCTAAATGTTTGAATATTATACAGAGGACATTCTTAAAGTATTCTTAGATATAGCTTAGCATGCCTTATAAAAACTTAACAAACAACTGGAATAGCACATCAACAGAGAACTGCCATATGTGCAGACTATGTTTAGAAGAGGTCTTGGTACTAGAGATATTATAGCTAATGCTAGATGGACTTTGGCTGAAAGCAGAGAATACCAGAGGAATGTCTGTCTGTGTTTCATTGGCTATGTAAAGGCATTTGACTGTGTGGATCACAACAAACTGTGTCTAACTCTGAGAGTGGGAATCCCAGAACACTTGATTGTGCATATGCAAAACCTAGAGTACTGAATATACGAAGTAGTGCTAAGAAAATGAACAGGTTCATCCTGGAGAGAGTTAAACTACTCCTTGGAGACAAAGATTCTAAAGCTTCATCTGGCATACTTTGGACATGCTGCAAGGAGGGACCAGTCCTTGGAGAGGAACATCACGCTTGGGAGGGTGGGGGGACAGAGTAGGAGAGGAAGATTCTTTATGAGGTGGATTGATTCAGTGACTGGAGTAATGGAGGTGGATGTGGTGGAGACACTGAGATTGGCACAGGACAGAGCAGGGATTAGCGCTGTTGAATATAGGGTTGATATGAGTTGCAGGCAACTTGATGGCACTTGGACCAGGAGTCAGTTGTCAGAACAAAGTAGGGAAACACTATATGGTTTAAAATTGGAAATGGTGAATACCAGGGATGTGTCCTATACCTACAATTTTTCAATCTATATGCTGAACAGATTATCCAGAAGGTTGGGCTTTATGATGGGAAATGTGGCATCAGGTTTTGAGGAAGACTCACCAACAATCTGCATTATGCAGATGACACAACCTTGCTCGCTGAAACTGCAGAGGACCTGAAGTGCTTACTACAGAAGGTCAAGGACTGTAGCCTTCAATAGGGATTGAAGTTCAACTTCAAGAAAACAAACATTCTCGCTACTGGGCTTATTGGCGGTGTCATGATAGATGGGGAACAAATTGAGATAATTGACATCTTTAGTTTCCTTGGCTCCACAATGAACTCTCTTGGAATCAGCAAGCAGGAAATCAAAAGATGAATTGCATTAGGGAAAGTCTGCTGTTAAGGACATCTCCAGAGTACTGAAGAGTAATGATGTCAGTCTGGAGACTAAGGTACACCTGATCCAGGCTATGATCTTTGCAAGTGTGTGCTATGCATCAGAAGCTGGACAATGACTAGAGATGATAGAAGGATAATTGATTCTTTGATCAATTGGTGCTGGAGAAGAGTACTGAATGTACCATGGACTACTCAGAGAACAAACAGGTTCACCCTGGAGAGGATGAAACCAGTTTGTTCCTTGGACAGACACAAGGATTCTGAAGTTCCATCTGACATAATTTGGGCATGTTGCAAGGAGGGACCTGTCCTTGGAGAAGGACATTATCATGGGTTGGGTGGAATGACAGCACAGGAATGGAAGACCTTTGATGAGAAGGATTGACTCAGTGACTGGGATAATGTGGGTAGGTGTGTCAGGGACTATAAAGTTGTCAAAGGATAGAGCAGGATTAAGAGCTGTTGCATGTAGGCTTGCTATGAGTCACACTTGATGATTCATAACAACAACAACAACAAAAACAACAACATTTGTATTTTTGTAAGCAATATCTTTCTTGTGTTATATATAATGTTGAGTCATTGCTGTTGTCGTTATATGCCGTCAAGTTGCCTCTGACTCATAGTGACCCTATGTAGAATAGCTGTGAACCTTGTCCTATCCTGAGCCAAATTCATTGTCTCCATCACATCTAGTTACTGTGTCACTCCGTCTCAACAGGATCTTTCTCTCTTGTGCTTTTTCTTCATCTCTCTAAGCACATTGTTCTTCTCCAAGAACTGGTCCCTTGTGACAACGTGCCCAAAATGTAACAGCCAAAACTTCACAATCTTTGACACTGAGGAGCAACTTGGTTTCACCCTCTCTCAGACAGACAGATCAGTTTATTCTCTTGGCAGTTCTCTTCCTCAAAACCATAGCTCCAAAACAATGATCTTCTGTAGTATCTAGTCATTGTCCAACTCTCTGATGCATAACAAGTAATTGTGAAGACCATGATCTGGATCAGGTGCACCTTAATCTCTACACTGACATTGTTGCTCTTTAGCAGTCTTGAGAGGTCTCTGACAGCAAAATTTCCCAATCATCTTTTAATTTCTGATTGCTGGTGCCAAAAGTGTTAATTGTGGAACTGAGCAAGCTGAAATTATTTAAATTTCAATCTCTTCCCCATCTATCAGTTGGCCAAGTGGTGAGAATGTCATCTTGATGTTGAGTTTCAATCCATGTCAAAGAGTACAGTCCTTGACCTTCTGAAACAAATGCTTTAGGTCCTCTTCAGTTTCAGCAAGCAAGGTTATGTCATCTGCATAATGTAGGTTGTTGATGAGTCTTCCTGCAAACCTGATGCCACATTTCTCTTCATAAAGGTCAACCTCTCATATGATCTGTCCCACATATAGATTGAAAATATGTG
Organism: Elephantulus edwardii; assembly: GCF_000299155.1. Taxonomy (NCBI): domain Eukaryota; kingdom Metazoa; phylum Chordata; class Mammalia; order Macroscelidea; family Macroscelididae; genus Elephantulus; species Elephantulus edwardii. Next base: position 5,120,586 of record NW_006399878.1, on the reverse strand, counting down.
GAGACAAGTTGCATCCAAATTCTTCATTTTGAACCATGCCTTGTTTCTTTATTCTGTTCTGATTATTGTCTCCTGGTCCAAGTATAGGTTTCACATGAGCACACCTGAATTTTCTGGGATTTTCATTCTATTCAAGCTTAGCAACAATTTGTTGTAATTCACACAGTCATATGTTTTTGTATAGTCAACAAAACACATGTAATTTGCACTGTCATTGGGTGTTGAGTCTTTACTAGTATCTATGTTTTTATTAGTTCTTTAGGTGAAGAATGTCACCAGTAAATTGTCAACAACTGTAATGAACATATATTTGAGTTACAAAGAGAAATGATAAAAGTTGAGGAAAAAAGTTCTTAAAAATAGGTAAGAAAAATCAACACTAATACTCAGTATGTACCTACAAATATCAGTAAGTACGAATAAATCAAATTTATACCTAGACATACGAAAGTGATATTGAAGAACATCAAAGATAACAATCTTTAAAGAAACCAGAAAGAAACTTACTTACTTTAAAAAAGAGAATAAGGCTGAAAGCTGAAATCTCACCACAAAATGAAAGTAGAAAACATGCTATAATATTATCAATGCACTAAGAAGTCATATCTGGCAACAGAGTACTGTGTGCAGTGAATATAATAAAATCATGAAGGTGAAATAAAGTTGTTTTTCAGATGAATAAGCTGAGAGAGTTTTCTATCAATAGAACAGTTGCCAACTTGAATTTAGTCAGAAGAGGGGGAGAAAGAGTTTCAGAAAAAAAGATGTAAGATGTAAGGAAGAATATTGAGTTAATAAAATGTGAAAAATATAACTAATCAAATTATAATTGTGTAAAACAATAATGATAACAAGAATAAGGATATTGAAAAAACAAATGAGAGGTTTAAATGTCTTATATTCCTCCATTGCTATGTTCTGCTCCTTTGTCTATTTTCTCCCAGTTGATGTTCTTGTCAATGTTGATGATGTTAGGTGTCCTGTAGGCAACTTTGACCCATTATAACCCTATCACCCATTTATCTATCTCCACCATCTTCCCAATCTCCACAATATCTAAGTCATTGTTGTAGTTACTGCATCAATCTCTAAAGTCTTTTCTCTTTCAACACAACAACCTTTTCACAGAATGATATTTTTTTTCAAAGACTGACCCATCCTGAGAACATGCCCAAAGTAAGAGATAAAATTTCATTATCCTTGCCCCAAAGACCCCCTGGATCTATAATTTGTACACTGCATGTTCCAATCATTAATGAATATTTGCAGAAGTCTCTTCTCATTTGTTCAGTGCCTTCCTACCTTAGGTGAATATCTACATCAAATCCAAAAATGTTCTTTTAATATTCATTGGATTTGTTTTTTGAGACCTGTTGCTTCAAAAGTAGATAGTCAGTCCTGCTTTTTAGTCTGTCTCAGTCTAGAACTTCACTGGAACTTGTCCAACATAGGTCACTTTGCTAGTATTTGAAATACCTGTGGCCTACCTCCCAGCATCACAGGAACATACAAATCACCAGAGTATGATAGTGACAGATCAATGCCGATCATGATGTTGTTGCTATTGTTGTTAAGTGCTGTCAAGTCTGAGTATGACTCATAAAAATTCTATGAAAACATATTTGAACCCTATTTGTCCTATTCTGACCATCTTTATCATCCCTGTCACACTTGAACCCATTGCTCTAGGTACTGTGTCAATCTATTTCATTGAGAGTATTCCTTTTTCTCACTGGCCCTCCACTTTCAAAGCATGATTCTCCTTTCTAAGGATTCCAAAACAACATGGCCAAAGTATGTGAGATGAAGCTTTTCCATCCTTGCCTCCAAGGAGCACTCTGCTTGCACTTTCTGTAAGACATATCTCTTCTCTTGGTGGTCCATGGGATGTTCAGCATTCTACTATAAATAACACCACAACTCAAAGACATTGATTCTTCCACTGTCATCCTTATTGATGATCCAGTTCTCAGATGCATAACAGGTGATTACAAAAACCAAGACTTGAATCAGGTACACCTTAGCCTTTAAACTGATATCATTGCTCTTCAGGATTTTGGAGAAGTCGCTGGCAGCAAAATTACCCAATACTATTCAACTCCTTTCTGACAATATCAATGGTGTTGGTTGTAGATATAAGCAAGATGAAATAATTGACAATTTCAATCTTTTCTCCATCTGTTATGATGTTGCCTATTGGCTCCATGGTGAGGATTTTTTTTCTTGATATTGAGATGAAATCCATATTGAAGACTGCAATCCTTGATCCCCTGCAGCAAATTCCTCAAGTTCTCCTTATGTTCAGCAGGTAGCATGGTGTCATCTGTGTAACATAGGTTATTTGATAAGTATTCTTCCAATTTTGATGCCACACTCTTCTTCATAAATTCCAGCTTCTCTAATGATTTGCTCAGTATACAGATTGAAGTGATATTGAGAAAGGACACAGCTCTGAAGTATGAATTTCCTGTTTTAAAACTGTGTAGTATGCCATTGCTCTGATAAGACAATAGCTTTTAGTATACACATAATTGTTTTGCCTGTTTCCATGTTCTTGTGATTGTAAATAGCACTGCTATGAACATTGGTGTACAAATCTCCTTCTGTATCTCAATTCTAATTTTCTCAGGGTATATTCCTAGCAGTAGAAGAGTTGGGTAATATGGAATTTTTATGCTCAGTTTTTTTAGAAATTGACAAGCTATCTTCCAGAGAGGTTATACATATTACAATCAGACTAACAGTATATGAGAGTTCCAGTAACCCCAAATCCTCTCCAGCATCTATTGCTATCTGTCCTGTTAAACATTGCCACTCTTTCTGGGGTGAGATGGTATCTCATTGTGGTTTTATTTGCATCTCTCTTATTGCTAGTGATTTTGAGTACTTATTTATGTGTCTGTTAACAAACTGAATGTCATCTTCTGTGAAAAAGTCTTCATGTGTCTTTTGCTCATTTTGAAATTGGATTATCAGTCATTTCTTGTGGATATCCTGTAGGATTCTCTAAACTTTTATTATAAGACCCTTGTTTGAAATTATATTGACAATTTCCCCACTCCTTGTTTTCTATTTAAACTACTGGGAAAAGTTTTTGATGCACACAGGGATTGAATCGTTAGAAGGTCCCATTTATAATTTTTTATCCTCTCCTGGCTGTGTATTTCTGGCTGTATTTGTCCGTCTTTTTATACCATTGGCTAGGCCTTCTAAGCTTCGTCATTTTGTCTCTTATCATATTTATGATTTTAGGCTTTATTTACCCCTAGTTTTATGATACAACTTGAGTTGGATTTTGTGGATGGCGTGAGATGTGGAATTTGACTCAGCTTTCTGCAGATAATAGTTCAGTTTTGCCAACACCATTTGTTGACGATCTTGTCATTGACCCTTTTGACAGGTTTTGTTTCTTTGTTGGATATCAGTTAACCATAAATAGATGGTTAATTTATGTCTCTCAATTCTGTTCCATTACTCTATGTGTCTGTCATTGTACCAGTATCGTGCTGTTTTATTAGAGCTATAGTAGTTTTTGAGATCAGAGTGTGCTATGACTCTCACTTTATTTTTTTTTTCTAAAGTGCATTGCTTGTTAGGTGTAACTTTCCTTTCCAAATAAACTTGACAATTGCCTTTTCTATCTCCTTAAAAATGAATTTAGTATCTATGTTGGGATTAAATGAAATATGTATGTTGCTTTCTGTAGAATTGTCACTTTCACGGTACTGGGTTTTCCTATCCATGAACAGGGAACATTTTTCTGTTTATTTATTGTTTCTTGCAGAAGTGTTTTGTAGTTTTCTTTGTAAAGGTCTTTTGTTTCTCTAGTTAGGTTAATTTCTAAGTATCTCAATTTGTGGAGGGCTATTGTGAAAGACCCCCGAACTGGTGGTCCTGTTCCGAGCAGACGGCGAAGACCCAAGACCCCAAGACACCGACTTGATGCAAAGGCAACAGGTTTATTGCGGAGCTCCGGGCCGACACGTATCTCTTGCAGGAGACAGAGGAGTCGACCCCGAGCAGACAATTTTGGCTCTTTTTATACACTCTAGGGGGATACAACAGGGTGTCAGCTTCTCATTGGGTAATAAAAGCACAGTTTGAATTCATTGGTTTGGCTTCATACATGGATTACACAGCACACTTACACGTTATCATATTTTTGCACAGTTTAACAGTCAAGCAAATCTTAAAACATCAGCTTGTTTGCCCAACCCTTGTGGTCGGCCAGTTCTTGGAATACAGGTACCCTGCGGTTAGGCTATTTCCTGGAACACTGGGTGTGGGGTAGTCTCTTGGGCACACAAACGGGGTCACACCCGGGGCAGTGGAAAATTCTTGAGTTTAACTTAGCTGAGAACTATAGGAGCCATTTTAGAGCTCTTGGGGCCATTTTAATTTTAATCCTTCATTGTAAACTGTATTGCTTTCTTAATTCCCTTCTCTGAGTTTTCATTGTTTCTGTAGAGGGATCTCACTGACCTTTGGATATTGATCTTGTATCTTGCCATTCTACTAAATGATTCCTCTATTTCTAACAGGGTTTTTTTTCCCAGTCTTTATGGGGGTTTTCTATGCATGTTATCATATCATCTGTATATACTGACAATGTAATCAACTCTTTGCTATTCTGGATGCCTTTTATTTTCTTCTTTTGTCATATTGTCCTAGGAAGTACTTCCAATAAAATGTTGAATGATTGGTGAAAATGAGAATCCTTGTCTGGTCCCTTTTCACAAGGACAATGCTTTTGCTCTTTTTCCTTTGAAAACTCTTAGTTTTGTGTATATACTTTTTACTATGGTGAGGAAATTCCCTTTCTTATTTTGCTGAGTGTGTTATTCAGGAAGGAGTGTTGGATTTTGTAAAATGCCTTTTCTGTATCAATTTCTAGGATCATGTCCAACCACAATTTAATAGTTTGAGACATTTTGGCACATTCACATGATGGAACATTATGCAGCACTCAGGAGCAATGATTTTTTAAAGAATAAAATTACTACATAGCTTGGAAGAGAATAAAGATAATTAGCTGAGTGAACTTAGTCTCATAGGACAAGTACAGCACAAGATTATTCTCATAAAAATAGAAGGAAACTAGTAAAACCTGAATAGGGGTACAAGGAGGGAAGGAGTGGGAAAAGGGGGGGTAGGCAAGGGGGATATCACAGGATCTCACGATTTGGTTGGTGGAGGAAGAGGGTAAGTGAAATGGAAAACATCTAGTGGAGGCCTGAAAAGATGAAGTGTTGGTGGGTATAGTTAATGCTGTTTAATTTTCTAAAACACAATGTATGGAAATGATTGTATGAAAAGCACTGCAATTAAAGAAAAGTGTGAAGCACGATGTATACAAATTTTGTTTGCAAATCAATATAAAATAAAAATTAAAAACAAAAACATTACCTGAACAATCTGCCTGGCTCAGTGACATAGTCACTGAAATTTGCATTGCTAACCAAAAGACCAAGTGTGTCTGAAATCTTCATCCACCAAGAGAAAGATGCATAGTTTATTATTGAGGTTTGTTAGTATGTGTGGAAGGCAATATGATGCCTTCTCAAAAAGCTGCAAATGGAGATACCATTTGATCCAGCAATTCCACTACTGGGAATATACCCCAAAGAGTCCATAACTGTCACCCAAGCAGATATATGCACACCCATGTTTATCACAGCTTTGTTCACA
>NW_006399878.1:5109250-5114398 GCF_000299155.1 Elephantulus edwardii | reverse complement strand
AAAAATTGTTAGTACCCTCTATCAAGCTTTCTCCTATTAAAGTGTGTTAATACCATCAAATCAGAACCAACTCATATTTGACTTTCCAGCAAGTTTTTAAAGGCAGTAAGAAGCTGGTGAATTTGAACTGCATGACTTTGTGTTGGCAGTACAACCCTTTATTATTCTTAGAGACCTGGTTGAGCATCATTATGTGTTTTAATTGACTCAATGGCTGTAAGCAATTTTTTTATTGTTTTATTTCATTAAGTTGTCTTTAGTAAACTTTTTAAACACAAGAAAACAAATATTCTTACCACTGGACTGATAGACAATGTGATGATGGTTGGAGAAGAGAATGAAACTGTCAACAACTTCATCTTGCTTGAATCCACAATTAACACTCTTAATACCAACAGTTACGGAAAAAGGAGAGTCATTGCACTGGGAAAATCTCAAGTTAGAGGCCTCTCTAATTTATTGTGGAGTAATAATAGTATCAGTTTGAAACCGAAGGTACATCTGATTCAGTCCACAGTCTTTCCAATCACTTGCTATCTATTTGAGAACTGGACAATGATTAAGGATAAGGGAAGAAAATTGATGCCTTTGAACTTTGGTGTTGGAGAAGAGCACTGAACATTCCATGGACAGCCAAGAGAACAAAATAAAGTATTTCAGAGAGAATGAAGCCAGAGTGTTCTTTGGAGACAAGAATGATGAGGCTTTGTTTCACCTATGTTGGGCATGTTGCTAGGAGGATCTGTCATTTGGAGAAGGACATGATACTGGGAGGGGTGTAAGGTTGGTGAAGGAGAGAAAGACTTTCAACCAGATGGATTGATGTGGTGACTGCTGAAATGGGCTCTTGTATGTCAAGAAGTGTGATGATGGCACAGGATAGAACAAGAGTCAGATCTTTGGTTTAGAGAGTCGATACAACAACAACAACAACAAAATATAATTGTTTTGGAATTCCAATTCTTTTCAATATTTGCATTTTCTTATGATCTCCACAGTTTAATGCTTTCATGTAATCAATAAAACACAAATAGATATTTTTCTAGTATTCTGCTTTCAGTCAGAATCCATCTGACATCAACAAGAATATTCCTTGTCCCATGAACTCTTCTAAACTTAGTTTGAACTTCTGAAAGTTCTCTATTAATGTACTATCCTCACCATTTTTGGATAATCTCCCGTAGTATTTTGCTTGCCTGCAATGTTAACAGGAGCTCTGGTGGTGCAGTGACAAGGAGATGCACTGCAAACACAAAGGCAATGGTTCTAGACCACTAGCTTCTCTGTGGGAGAAAGATGGGAAATCTTCTCCCATGCAATTGATTGCCTCTAAAAATGAGTCTGTTCTGACTTTAAGGTAGAAAGTACACACATGTGATATTAATATTGTTTAATAATTTCCATATTCTCTTGGTTTACCTATCTTGGAACTGAGAATAAATATGGATCTCTTCCATTCAGGTGGCCAGGTACCTGTAACTTAATAATTTCTGTGCTGTTCATGGCTGTCATGAAAATTCTCTACCTGATACTGCTCGGAGGGGGCTCTGGCAGGAAGGAGATTTGTTGTCAACTCAAAGGCATGCAATTTGAATCCACCAGCTGCTCCATGGTAGAAAGATGGACAGTCTCTTGCTATATGATTTACAACCTCGGAAAACCTGCTGGAGAGTCAACTATGAGTTGGTTCATACTTGAAAGCACATAACACATCATAAGCACAGTGGTGGTACAATTCTCACCATTTGTATGAGAGCAGCAGGCTCAATTCTTGGCCAGTTCACTTCAAATACTTCCAACATTTGTTTATCACTGGAGATTTTGTGTTACTATGATGCCTAGTAGATAAAGATTTGAACAGATCTTCCAAACAAAGGCAGACTAGGGTGAAATCTAGCACATTCTACTTTCAAAAACCAGTCAATGAAAACCCCATACACCAAAAGTACTTGGATGACTCAAATAGTTAAATACTCAATTACTGGTTCAGATATTGGCAATTCAAACCCAGCAGTAAATGGAAATTCCCTTCCAAAATATCACATAGCTTTTAAAATCCTGTGGTACATAATTCTACTCTACACAGAGAGCTAGAACAGACTAAATGGTAACCAACAAGAAGATACTAAATGTTCTATGTGTCAGCTTTAATCATAGTTTCCCCAGTCTATATCTGATGTTGTTATGGGTCATTGAGTTGCTTGCAACTCATAGTGACCTTACGTACCTAGGTGCCCTATGTTAAGGTTCTGAACCCTGTCCTGTCCTGAACCAATCTCACTATCTCTGACACACCTACTCCCATTACCTTAGGTACTGTGTCAATCCATCTCATTTGATTTCTTCTTCTCCGGCACTGTCCCTCCACCTTTCCAAGCATGATGTTCTTCTCCTGGCTATGTGCCCAATGTATGTGAGACAGAGTTTCAAAATTTTACCTCCAAAAAGCAGCTTGGTTATACCCTCTCTAGGACAATTTTGGTTTTTTTCTTGGAAGCCCATGGTGTGTTCAAAACTCTTCTCCAGCACCACAACATAAAGGCATAGACTTTTCTTCTATCATATTTATTCATTGTCTAGCTCTTGATAAATAACAAGTAATTGCAAAGGCTTGAATCAGGTGCACCTTCGTCACTAGACTGACATTATTGCTCCTCAGTACTCTGGAGAGGTCACTGACAGCTGACTTTCTCTATGCAATTCGTCTTTTGATTTTCTGGCTACTGGTACCAATTGTGTTGAGTGTGGAGCCAAGCAAGCTTAAGTTGTTAACAATCTTAATTTCTTCTCTGTTTATCATGATGCTGCCAATTGACCAAATGGTGAGAATCTTTGTTTTCTTGATGTAGAGGTTGAATTCATATTGAAGACTGTATTCATTGACTTTCTGAAGCAAGGTCTTCCTTGGTTTCAGCAAGCAGGGTTGTGTCATCTGCATAACGAAGATTGTTGATGAGTCAGGAAATCCCAAAATCCTAATAGCCAGTATTACTGTACATGTGGTTACCATGGGCAGAGACTAACTCAGAGACAACTATCAACAATCTCCCATTGCAGGAATCATAACTGACTGTCAGCCCAGTCGGCTACATGTCCAATCCACCACTGTGGAGTAAGCAGCCTTACTCCCTTGAGCTGATCCCAGAAAAATGGCAGAACAGGTTCAGGGTACCACTGCAGCTGATTTCTATAATTCTAACAGACAGCAAAGACTCCTCATGAGGCTGGGAAAAGTTTTCTCAGTGTAGTACTATAGTCAGGGGCTCTCTCTATCTAATCGTTTTTATCACCCCTCTTTGTTAAAGAAATTAACTTGAATAAGTATCTTACAGTGGCCATTTCTGGTTCCTTTCCCTTATTTTCTCAAATATTTTACCCATTATAATTTTTGTCCATGCAATCTTATTTTAAGAATTCTGGTGTGACGTAGTCCATAGAAGTTGTGCTCTTAATCCAAAGATGCCACTTCTCTGGTGGTTCAAGTCCACTAGCAGCTCCAAGGGAAAAAGATGGGCAATGTCCTCTTGTGTTACTTAAAGTCACAGAAACCTGTTGGAGGCTCAGTTGAGAGAGTTCTGACTCAATGGCAATGCGTTTACTCTTATTTTGGCATCTGCTCAGTTAAGAACAAGAACTGATATAGGTGTAACAGTGAGTGATCTAAAAAGAAGTATTTGAGGACTGGTTCATTCCCTATCTGAAGGACAGAGAGAATGCATTCTTAAGTGGCACTTGAACCAGTCAGCTCTTAACATAAGGGAAGACCAATTGTCACTGGTAACTTGGGAAAATGCACCTTATAAGATACACAAAGCAGATGACCAGAGTAATAAATGCATTGAAAAATTTATAAAGAACAATGGTTCTAAAATTTTAGTGCCCTAGGAAATACCAGGACAATCTGAATCCTTGTTATAAACATTTGGCCTTTGGCCATATTCACAGGAATCTCAAGAGTAAAAATCAGTACTCTGCTATGAGAAGCCTGTAGGAGAGCGTACAAAAATGTTCCGTACATACAGAGACACAGAAAGTGTTTCCTCATATCTTCCAATCAATAGTTCAGATATTGGAGAGAAAACAGTATTTAATAAGCCAATGTTTAGTTCGATAGAATATGGTGTTAAAGATTATATGCTGAATCTTAGCATCAAATAATATTACCAATGCTGCTAAAGAGTTCTTAATCCAGTATCCAAACCCACTGTTGTCAAATTGGTTCTGACTCATGGGACCCTCCACTGGGTTTCTGATGCTCTAAATCTTCATGACAAGGAGACTGTCTGTCTTTCTTTAGTAGAATGTCTGGCTTCAAGCCACTGACCTTTTGGTTAGCATTCCAATAAAAAAGCACTAAAGTTCTCCAAAGAGTTAATAACAAAGGATTATGTGCATTTAATTCGGGGGGGATATTAAACCAAAAAAACCATGTTTGCTTACAGGTGTAATTGGCCTAATCAGGAAGACGTTAGCCGTTTTTAGTATAAATGGGAAAAGTGGAGAAATATCTAAAACACTATACAAAAAGAAGGAGCTGTGGTCCCTTTTGACCCAGCAGTAAAGAGGGAGCTGCAGTGTCAATGCAAAGTCACTAACTTTTTTTTTCTTTTTCTTTCTTTTCATTTTATCTATTAACTTTTTTTTTATTATTTTTTTAAATTTAGGTTGCTTACTAATTTTGAGTCCACCAGTGGTTCTGCCAGAGAAAGATGAGCACTGTAATTTACAGCCTCTGAAAGCCTGCTTTCATAACATCTGACTTAATGACACATAACAGCAACACAAAGACTATAAAAAAGAAAGAAGAGAAAATAAACAGCCAACCACAAAAAAACCCTTAGGTAGGTGACAAAGGATATAATACCCCAAATCCTGACATATTGACTTACAGAATTCAGCACTGCCTGCAACTGACTCAGAAAGTCTGTTTAACATTGAGATCTTTGTTAGGAAAAGCACTCATTTATAATAAGATTGCTTTCTTCAATTGACATATTTCAGCTAACAGATGCTGCCCTGGGTGTGCTCACCAAGTTGTGCCAAGAAATCTGGAGGACAACCACTTGGCCAACTGACTGGAAGAGATCTATATTTGTTCCCATCCCAAAGAAAGGTGACCCAACAGAGTGTGGAAACTATAGAACAATC
>NW_006399878.1:5099495-5108058 GCF_000299155.1 Elephantulus edwardii | reverse complement strand
CAAGCAACTCAACGGCACATAACAATAGCAACAACTTTCTTCAAAATTAGCTTTAGTAGTATTTAAACTGACACACAGATTTACATCTACCTCTCTTTTCATCAGATTCCTTATGTAATTTTAAAAATGATAATAGGAATAAAAATAGAGGCACCTTGAATCTTCAGCACCCTACATAATACAGGCACACTGTTGTAGGTGCTGTGGAGTCGACGATGACTCATAGCAACTCCGTGAATAAGAGTGTATACTTTGACCTGACCTGTGCTGTCTTCACAATCTCCAACATACATAAGCCCTTTGTCACAGTAAAGTGAATGTGAAATTCAAATCTGCTGACTCCATTTAGATTGATGGCTTGCATAAAGGTCATTATCAGTTTTACAACTTCTAACCCAAGAGGCAATCTACATTAACAAGAATTTACAGGTTTTAGACAGAAAAATCTTTCCATTATTTTTCTTTTTTTCAATTATTCACAGGTAAAGGGAGGATTTTGCCAGTTGCCATTTTCTTAAATTCTCATTTAGCCAAGTACCTTGGGAAAAATGCTACATTCATTTTCTAAAAGTGCTTTGACTTTTACAGTAAAATAAAACTCGCAATAAAAAAATCTCTTTTCCTAATTAGGTAATATCTGCTATAAAGAAAGAAACCACAAAAGTCTAATTTGCGCACTCTGGAAGACCTTGCTACTGTTCTGTCTACTGCTGTAACATGGTCTACACCAGGGATACATACACTGCAGTGGGCATGGTAGGATTCATCTTCTGTGAAATTTTTTCCCTTTCTTTTAGTCTTATTTTTTGAAACACATTCTCATCAACAAGGATAGTGTTCTAGATCTTCCATTGTTGTTGTTTTTTTTTAATCTGTACACTGATTTATAACACACAACTCTCTGTGTGGCTTGGTTTAAGCAAGTCCTCACATGTTCACGTCAGTCATAATCTTTGATGGCATCCTCTATCTATTTCCTTTATCTGATGCCGGCTTCTGATTGAGTCCCTGGTGTTTCCTGTAGAGAATAATCTGCTATTCTCTCAGCTGAGGCTGCTTTTATTTTCCATATTCTCTTACAGCATTTCATACACTCTTCAAATCTGTTTTCTCACCAAGAAACATAGGAAACCTGGCATTCAAGTGGCGTTGGAGTGTTTATTATTCCGTTTGATGACTCCTCTTGTGAAAATAAGTTTTCTTTCCTTTCAGTTTTTCCCTGTTTCCAGTGTAAGACAATCTTGTGCTCACAGTCAGGTAAAACAGCCTGTCTGCAAATTCCAGGAGAAAATGTTTAGACTTGTTGAGACTTCCAAGATATTAGTCTTTAACAAGTAGAGGGATTCCAAAGACAAATGGAAGGAATATGTTGTTACGTGTTGCTGAGTGAGAAGCAACTCCTAGCTGACTCTTCAGTGTGTTTTCAGAGACTGTAAACAACTAGGGAGAAGATTCTTTCTCTTTCTACCAAGGAGAAGCTGATGGGTTGAAATTGTCTGTGTGCCTCCTTACCACTTGGGCACCAGAGATTTAAAAAAAAAATGTATACAAATATAATATTTATGGTAATAAATAGTGTTTTATTTTAAGGGTGAAATACCTTTCCCACTTGAAGTCAATTCCAACGTATAACAATCATCTATCAGATTTCTTAGACTGTAAATCTTTATGAGAGGATAATGCTTGTTTTTCTCTCTTGCGACATTGGGCAAATTTGAACTGCCACCTTTTCTGTTAGCAACTCAGCACATAAAACACTAAACTACTGGAATCCCAGTATTTTGATGGATATTGGGAAGACTGACCAGAGATCCACCCTATGGATCTGTACCTTGAAGTCTGGGCAGAGGCACCACAGTCCAGGCAGTTTCAAGATCAGTAATCAACTAACAGCGAACGAATGGATATGTAGGCAGCATTTACTTTCCTGTTTTTATTTACACAATTGCTACTTTAAATAGTCTGTTGCTGTTATATACCAAAGAGAACCGACTCATAGCTGACCTTCCAAAAGGTTTTCAGAGGCAGTTAATTGTATGTGAGGATATCGCTCATCTTCTCCTGCGGAGCAGCTGGTGGCTCTGAATTGCATGCCTTCAGGACTGCAGGGCTGCTTCTTGCCACTAGGCCACTAGAGCTCTCTAACTTTCTACTACAGTTATATATCTGAAATTTGTCAATGCTGTGATTAAGGACAAAGACTTCTTTTGATTGAAAGTTAGGTTTTAATGCAATGCCTCTATAAGATGAAATGAAGGGAAAATTAAAAATTATGCCTATGGTTGGAAACATAATTCTCAATTTTGGGGGAATTATTAAAAGTTGACAGAGCCTCAGTAAATCATTCAATCCATATCTGTATCATAAACCATTAAGACTGAGGCTAAGCAAGTATCAGTTTGTTACATATTTAGAAAATGCTAGCAATCAGGGAATAAATGAGAATTTTTACCACACGGTGGGATATCTTACCAATCACACTTTTCTGCTTCTTTAATGTTATTTAAAATAGGAGAAGAAATACATTTACAGTAATATGACTATGTATGTCTCAGGGAGTGCTGATGGAGTAGAGTAGTGAGTTGTATGCTAATTCAAAGGCCCTAAGTCTCCAGTTGTTCGAATCCACCAGCAACTCTTCCTTATAAGCTTTATAGACTTGTAAACCCAATGAGAGTCACAACAATTTGGGATGCACTGGAAAATGGCAGTGAATAAATGAATGAATAAATTATGTCTTATTTAATTCTCACAAGAAGCTTGATAAATAGTAAATGGTATTCCCTTTTTACAAATTTGAAGTGAGTACTTTAACTGGCCAAGATGACGTACTTCCTATGTGGGTTAGCATGTTCCATATCCCTACAACATCGCCCTTTCTAAAAGGGGATCAGGGTAATTTTAGAAATAGAAGCCTATCTTCTATATAGTTTTCATCATTTGAAAGGCAGAAATGGTTTTATTTGTAATTTGACGGACGGGCCAATTGCAAAGAAACTCTTAGGAGGTGAAAGCAAGTGTTCTTATTTCATTCCAATTGCTGTTGAGTTGGAACTGACTCGTAGCTTTTCATCAACCACTTTTTCGAGACTAAAACTCACAGACAGAAGGAACATTAATCGCACAGGAAGAAATTGCCCATCTTTCTCCCTCAGATCTCCTGATAAAGTAAAACTATCTGAGAGGTGTGGCAAATGTACTCTCCAAACTTCTGTACAGCACTGTTAATTACATTTTAATCTATTTTCCCAAAAATTTTTCTTGTGTGTACGGAGCCACGGTGGCACAATGATTAAACTATTTGCCCACAAGCTGAAATGTTGGTAGTAGAAACCCACTAACTTACTCTGTAGGAGATCAATGTGGTAGTATGTTTCAATAAGATTGCAGCCTTAGCAATACAGTGAAACTGTTCTACCCTGTCCTTTGAGTCTAGGAGTAAGAACTGACACCACAGCAAGGAGCTTGGTTTTGGTAAAATATTAAAGGAAGTGTATTTTCAAAAACAATTATAATCACAGTTACACTGGTTAGGATTCCAATATTTATTTGGAGGGGAACATATTTCAATCCATAACATGTATTTGTAGCTTTTTATTCTTTTTAAATGCTATTTAAATAATTGAAAATTGTTGCAGACCGAGGGTCCCAAAGAATGGAATAATTTTATAATTATTAATAATGAGACAAACAGCCAGGAATGTGATAGAGCAGAGAGCATAAAACAGGGGGCCAGCAGTTCTCCGCTGAAGACCCCAAGCCAAGCTTCTCTGTGTCTTTATTGAAAATTATCAGGAAGTAAATCACAAAGAGAATTCAATGCAAATTAAGGCAAGCTCTTTCTATTGAAAACCTTCTGCTTGACTCAGGAAGGAGGGGTTCACAAATGTGAGAATTTGGTTTACCCTTAACTATTAACCTTGATACCTCAGGGTGAACTGTAGCTCAGGAAGTAACACTCCCTCTGTAGGGGGCCCCTTGCTGTCTCCTGTCTTGCAGGGAACAAACAGCTCATTTTCTAGGGTCTGCCACAAGAGAAATCCTAACTTATAAATCTGTAATTCCTTCAATTCCTGAACAAGGGTTTTCATATAATATTTGGTATAAAGTTTGGCTTCCCATAGAAAATATTACTTTTTCCACTCAGATTATTTTCTAATGAGTTTTCTAAAGAGAAAGTATTTGTATATGTGGAGTGTTGACACTCTCTTGATAGAGCTTGACAAATGACTTTTTGTACTGCAAAAACTTTGCTACTACCCGTAATGTTTAGTCTCTATAAGGTTACTACCTCTTTCCCAAAATTCAAACTAAAAACTTGAGTTGGAACTGACTCATCACATGTCCTCTAGCAAGTTCCCAAAGCTCTAAGTCTCATGGGAAGAGATTGCCTGTCTTTCTATTATGGAAGAGCTGATGGATTTGAAGCTCCAGAGATGTGGCCATTGGGATAACAGAGCAACTTCCTATGGACTATGCCACCAGAGTTCTCTTGTCCCAACACTGATGCCAACCTTAATACATATTAATTTGATCATAATTGTCTTAGAGTAATCTTTATTCCTAATTTAACAGTGTAGAAATAGATCCTTAATATTTCCTTATGGAAATTCTATTTGTCTTTTTATATTTTCTGTTACCTATTTCTTTTTCCTCTTTACATTTTAACTGCTTACCATGTGTTGCTGCTCTTGTGTGTCATTGGCACCAACTCATAGTTGACTCTCCAGTAGGTTTTCAGAGTCAGTAAATCTCACAGCTGGAGACTGGTCATCTTTCCCCACCAGAGCAGCTGGTAGGTTCAAACCATTTGCTTTTGTTTTGGGAGCATAAGTCTTTACTTCTAAGTCATCACACTTCCTTTACTTGTATAATGGGTTCAATTATGTCCCTTACACATGCAAAGTGTATGTGTTAGAGAGCTTTTGTTGGCATGGTGGTAAGAAACTGCACATAATTCAAATCAACAAGTTTTTCTTCTGGAGAAAGATAGACAATGCCTCTGAAAACCCACTGGAGAGTCGTCTATGGGTCAGTTCAAACTCAATAGTACACAAAACAAACACATGCAAAAATATGATCAATTCCTAAACTCCAGTACTTGCAAATCTGAAGATGGAGGCAGAGATTGGAATGATATATCTACAAAACCAAGAAATAACCTGGCAGCTACCAGAATCTAGTAATGAGTCTTAGAATACATTTCCTTCTAGTTTCCAGGAAGAATTAACCCTGCTAACACTTTGAGTTTGAACCTCTTACTTGCAATATTATGAGAGAATGAATTTCAATTGTTTAAAATAAATCCACTTTGAGGACCTCTAGTGTCATGGTACTTTACAAGTGTGTTACCTGTGATTAGAAGTTAAATTTTAATGTAATTCTTCTATAAAATGAAATAAAAGAGAAATTATGGATTATGCCTATGGTTAGATACACAAGTCTCACTTAACACAGGGAACATTAGTCAGGCTTTCATCAAAAAATGCAGACTGACACAGTTTAACAGATCAAATCACTAAGCCCATTAAGATCAGCTGTGTGAATCTACCAGCTGTTACATGGAAGAAAGATGGTCACTGTCCTCCTGTACAGATTTTTAGCTTGAAAACTCAATGAAGAATCACTAAGAGTCAGAACAGACTCAAATCAGTGAGCATGGGTTATTGACATCCACTTAAGGTATGGTAATTAGTTAGGGCAGATATAGGAAAGAAATGCATACTGATTTGTTGTGCTTCTTTACAAAGATGTTGTATTTGTTAACTCCTGTATTGACTGGAAAAACATTTCCCAATCAATTTTATTTTATATGTAAAACTTCTAAACTTGTAATTAGATTGACCATTTTGTTGATGATTCCTTCAAAGACTCAATGCTCCTTCTCAACCCTCCTCATAGTGATTGTTGTTAGATGCTGTCAAGTTGAGTAGAACTCATAGCAACCCTAAAGACAACAGATCTGAATTCTGTCCTATCCTGTGTCATTTTCACAATCTCTGACGTACTAGAGCCCATGGGTGCATTACGGTGTCAATTAACCTTGTTAAGGGTCTTCCTCACCTTTGCTGACTCAAAATTTGTGAGGCAAAGCTTTATAATATTTGCTTTCTAGGAGCATTCTGGCTGCACCTTGTTCAAGACATATTTGTTCTTTTGGCAGACCATGGGTTGTTCAGTACTCTAACACCAAAGCTCAAAAGCACCAATTCTTCTTCTGTCATCCTTGTTTATTGTTTAGCTTTCATATGCACTTAGTGATGAGATAACATTAAAATATGTTTCCTGATCCTCCTTGAATGCCTTTGCACAGTTCTTTTCTAATTTTACAATAAGTGGGCAATTATTCATCCTCTTTTTTAAAAAAAAACCAAAGATAGATTTAGCTTCAAAATTTTGTCTTGTTTTTCCTGTAGTTTTGCTAAGTCCAACAGGCTGATTTGCAAAGGGGTTAATTTGTAAACACAGACTGTAAATCACTTTAGTTTAGCTGCATAATAGGTACCTCATCAAGATCTGTTTATAGCAACATAATATGTGTTAGGTTAATTTTTTATGCCATATGATAGTGTTTCTTATCCAGAAAATAAATGAACAAAGATCAAATCCCTTTCTTCTTTGACACCCTGATGGAAAATGGCTGAAGTTCAGATTAAATGTTTCCACCAGCAGCATGCCCAGCAGGTGAGATAAGTTCTAAACCAGAGCATGAAAGAGATGGTAGACAGAAAAAAATAGAAATTGCAAAGCTTACAAAAATCGATAGTGTGTTATAGTTTATGTCAGAAGCAGCTGAAATTACTTTTGTGAAAACTTGGAAAGCTATGTCCTAGCTCAAAAATTAGCCTTACTTTTAAGATCTAAATGATGTAGAGGTATTCACTTAGTATTTCTTTATTGGGACTTGGCCTAAGTGAGCAAATTTACCAAAGAATTGAGGTTTATCCTATCAAACATCCATTGTCCAACATTCTTTATCTGAAATACTCTTTCCTTGCATTTAGGTAATCTATTCTTTTCCTTCTTTCTAAAGCACTGTTCAACATGCAAGGACTTGAGGAAGATTTCTCTACTTGATATCCTCCTTTACATTTATCATTATGTATGTATTATATTTTTGTTATTAATTATTACAATTATCATGTTAGGCTATTAGTATAATTGTCTTTGCATTTAGTACTCTCTATTATTCATTGCTGTTGAGTTATAGTTGATCCTGCAGTGGACTTTTAGAGGTTGTAAATTACAAGGGAGGAGACTGACCATCTTTCTCCCTCAGAGCAATTAGTGGATTCAAAACACTTAACACTGAATATAGTAGATAGAAGTTAATCATCATTAAGTGACTTACTGCTTTTATTGTCATATACCACAGAGTCAAGTACAACTCATAGCCACCCTATAAATAACAGATTTGAATTCTTTCCTATTTTATGCCATCCTCATCATCACCTATATACTTGAGCTCATTACTGAAGTCATGATGTCAATCCATTTCATGCTAATTCTTCTCTTTCAGTGACCTTCCACCTTTCAGAGTATGATGGCCCTTTCCAAGGAATAGCTCCTCCTAGCTATTCCATACCCAAAGTATGTGAGACAAATTTTCCTATCCTTGCTTCCACGGAGGACCCTGGCTTCACTTTCTCCAAGACATACATCTGTTTTTTTCTTTTGGCAGTCCATGGATAGATATTCTTCACATCATAGCTGAAAAATATTGATTCGTAATTGTTGTTGGTAGTGGGAGCAAGCAAAGTTCAGGCACTTTCTTCTCACAGTGGCACCATGTGATAGAGTAGAAATTTCTCACACAGTATTCTTGGTTCTAAAGTTTATAAAAACAGATTTTCAGGTCACCTGTGAAACAACTGGGTATGTTTAACCTTTTAGTCAGTAGATGAGCACTTAATATTTGTGCCATCAGGGCTCCAATTTTCTCATGAAGTAGCAAGATGGTGCTTCGGGGTGAATTAGTTGTTTGCAATTCTAAGTCTCCTATTTACTTTTCCATACCTATACCTTAAGTTTTCAACTGTAGTTTTTGCCTTAAGTAAATATATTGAGAGAAAGAAAATACTTTTTTTTTAGAGAACCATCTCTCATTTAAATTGTTCTAGGGCTAGTTTTTAATGTAATGTTTATAGTTTGTGCAAATCATCAATAGCAAAAATAAATCAAATCTGAAATTAGGAAATATTGAATGATGCAAAATTGAATTTTTGTTACTCCTAGGAAAATTATCCTGCCAAAAACAATTCTAAACTGCCGAAAGTATGTTGTAAACAACTGAAATGATACGTCTTTAGATTGAATTTCCATCCAGAGCTAGCTAAAAATGGATAAACATATTTTTAATAGTTTAATTTCTTCTAGACTATCTGATGCTACTTCTATATATGAGAAATACTATATACATATTATTGTTGTGTACTGTAAAGTTGGAACTCTCTGGCGGGTATTCAGAGGCAGCTAATCACACAAGAGGAGGTTGTCTATTCTTCTCCAGTGGATTTAAACCACTTGCCTTTGATATCATAGCGCAGTTTCTTTCTACTGGGCC
>NW_006399878.1:5083932-5098421 GCF_000299155.1 Elephantulus edwardii | reverse complement strand
TCAACTCCTATATATGAGCAATTGATGATGTGTTCCATAGTTAGTTCCTGACTTTGTTCTGACCGAAAATACTGAACTTCACTATTTTCTGTTACCATAAATATAGTTTATTTGGCACTCATGAATTCCATCTGGTGAGTTCCATGTGTATAGTCACCCTTCCTGTTGTTGAATGTAGGTGTTTCAATGTGTATGTAAGTTGGTAATGTTAACAAATTCTATTATGTGTCTCTTGTGTTGTGTCAATCACCAAAACCCCATTTTAAATTAATCCCCATCTTCTGATTCCAACTTTCAGATGCCAATCACTAGTAATTATCATTGCAACTTGTCTGAGTGTTTGATCAATTTCAGAATACAGGAATTAGAAATCTTGAATTTCTTCATCTTTGATTTTAATGGTTTGTGTGAATAATAGCTTTACTAACTGAAGTTTCTTGTATGGATGGATATTATCTTACAATTTTCAATGTTGAACTTTAGGATAGATCTTGAAATTTTCTTTTTGATAATCAATAATGTGTAGCCATTCCTCTTCAATTTATATTCAATTCATATTCAATTTAGTAGACCTTGCGTGATCATTCAAATCAATGTGACTGATATCAGCCCATTTCAGATTACCAATTCATAGGATATTGATCTTTTTACATACTATTTTAATTTTTATAAAATCTGATTTTCCTAGATTCATGTTTCATACAGTTCACAATCTGACGGTTGCTGCTGCTATGGGCTGGCATGAATCATAGCAACCCTGTGCACCATTGCTCTGAACCCTGTCTTATCTGGAGCCAATCTCATTGTCTCTGACACACCTGCTCCCATTACCCTACAAGTTACTTTGTCATTTCATCTCAACCAGGGCCTTCCCTAGTGCTGTCCGTCCATCTTTCCAAGCTTGATGTCTTTTCCAAGGACTGATCCCTTCTGGAAATATGCTCAAAGTATGTCAGACAGAGCTTCAAAATCCTTGCCTTAAAGGGGCAAACTAGATTCACCCTTTCCAGGACAAACCTGTTTGTACTCTTGGTGGTCCATGATATGTTCAATATTCTTCTCCTGCACCACAGTTTAAAGGCATTAATTCCTCTTCTGTCATCCTTAGGCATTATCTAGCTTTCAAATACATAGTAAGTAGTTGTGAAGATAATTGGCCTGGATCAGGTGCACCTTACTTTCTAAACTGACATAGTTGCTCTTTAGCACTCTGAAGAGGTCACTGCGAGAAGATGCTCCTAATTCAATGTATCTTTTGATTTCCTGACTGCTGGTGCCAAGAGTGTTGATTATGGAGCTAAGTAAGCCGAAATTGTTAACAATATTTATCTTTTCTCTATCTGTCATGGTGCTGCCAATTGGCCCAGTGGTGAGAAATTTTGTCTTCTTTATGTTGTGTTTCAATCCGGGTTGAAGACTGCAGTTTGTGACCTTTTGCAGCAAACACCTCAGATCTTCCTCAATTTCAGCAAGCAATGTTGTATCATCTGCATAATACAAGTTCTTAATGAGTCTTCCTCCAATCCTGAAACCACATTCCACCTCATAAAGTCCAGCCTCAAAAATTATCTGTTCCACATGTAGATTGAAAAGGTGTGGAAACAGGATGCATCCCTGACATACTCTGTCCTGATTTTAAACCATGCTGTTTCCTTTTTCTGTTCTGAAGACTGCTTCTTTGTCCAGATAAACATTTCACATGAGCACAGATGTTTTGGATTCCTATTCTTGTCAAGGTGAGCCACAGTTTACTGTGATCCACTCATCAGATGTCTTTGCATAGTCAATCAAACATAAGATTGCTATTCCTTTGGTACTCTACAATCAATCCAAATCCATATGACATTGTCTATAATATCTGTAGCTTCACAGCCTTTTCTAAACACAGTTTTTATTTCTGGCAGTTTTCTATCAATGTAGTGTTCCAGTTGGTTTTGGATAGCCTTCAGCAAGATTTGCTTGCATGTGATATTTTTTATATAGTTTGATAATTTCTGAAAACAGAAATGACATAACGATGTGACTAAAACCATGTTTCAATTGTTAGTAGATATTACAGCTGTATCTTTTTACGTTGAGTTGTCAATTAGTAAATGAAGGTCACAAAAATCAGTACTCCATTTTGGCTTTCTAAAGTCAGGATTTTGTGCAAATAATAATAATAATAATAATACTTTACCTTGTCTTTTTAGGCTGTCGTGTTGTTGTTTTTAAGTGTGGCCAAATTGAGCACAACTCATAGCAACCCTATGAACAAAAGATCTGAATCCTGTTCTATAAGTATCTTTGTTTCTCTAATATTCATAGAGTTTCCAAAGGCATGTTGGTTAGGAAGTAGATGCCAATGCTGCTTTCAAGTCTGTCTTAATCTGGGAGCTCCACCAAAACACTGTCCACCCTGTGAAACAGTGGTCAGCATCACAGCAACTCCAAGTTACCTCAGTATAGCAAATTGATAAACTTAGGAGAATGTTTTACCCAAACACAATTAACACCAACTTTAAAATTCAAAGTCCCACTCATGAGGTCCTGATTGACTTAAACAAGAGGCTTCCAGTCCACAGCTAACTGTTAGCTAAATCCAGCAAATCCAATCAGCTCCATCACAATAGTGAACGAACTAGAAAACAACAAACAGGTTACACTGAACTTTCAACTAAAATCAGAGAACTTACCATCCAGAATCCGTCTGCTTTGCAGATGAGCCTCCAAACTGTCTTTTTAGGTATCCGTTGAAATTTTCTGTTAAATTCTTTTACTTCGTTATTTCTTTTTTCACTTTGTTGTTGTTAGGTCCTATTAAGTGGAGGATCGTTCATGACGTTCTATGAACAACAGATCTGACCCTGTATCATCTTGTACCACCTCATCACCTTTCACTTGACCCTTTGTATCACGTGTCAATCCACCTCATTAAACCTCTTCCATTGTATGTACCTTGGATATATTATCAGGAAGAACCAGTGTCTGGAGAAAAACAACATGATTGATAAAATATTGGGTCAGCAAAAATTAGTAAAACTTCCAGTTCAGTAGATGGACAGCAGAGATTTTGAACATAGTACAAGATTGAGCAGTGTTTGTTTTGCTCTATTTCACTATGAGTGAGAAATGACTTGATGATATCTAAGAACAACAAATGAGATGTTTGCATTTTACTGAATATGCAAAGGCATTTGAAGGTGTAGCTTACAAAAAATTATGGCAAACACTGATAAGAATGGGAATTAGAGAACCTTTAAATGTGCTTATGTGAATCCTGAACATAGCTAAAAAAACTGTTGTCTGAATAAACTCAGGAAAGGTACTTATCACAATTGTTTCCTTTCTTCATACCTACTCAATTTGCATTCTGTGAAAATCATTCCAGAAATTGAACTATTTGAAGAAGAATTTGGCATCAGTGTTTTAGGAAAACTCATCCACAACATGTGTTAACAGGTGACTCAATTTTGCAGTCTAAAATTGAAGAGGATTTGTACCACCAAGTGTAGAAAATTAAAGACAACAGATTTTAACTAGGATTATATTCTAAAATAAAGAAAACAAAAATTCTTACCAATAGACCAATAGTCATAATATGATAGGTGGAGAAAAGATTAAAATTGTCAGTGATTTAATTTTACTTGGATCTACAATTGATAATCATGGTACCAGTAATTAAGAAAACAAAACATATTTTGCATTTGGAAATCTGCTGTTAAGGATCACTTCAAAGTGCTAAAATGCAAGGATATCAGTTTAAAGACTAAGGTGTACCTGATTAAAAAAATATGTCTTTTCAATTACTTCCTCTACATCTGAAAGTGGAACAAGGAATAATAGAAGATACAGAAGAATTGATGCCTTAAATTGTGGTTTTGGAAAAGAGTAACATCTCATGGACTAACAACAACAATGATAGAAATATTGATATACTTATTTTCTCCCAGTAATATCTAGATTCAAGTTCCATAGAGCTAGAGAGAGTTCTGAAATATAAATACAATATTCAGCACCTTCGCATAGTTTGTTTCCTGTGAATTCGCGATTTTAGATAACAAAATAGATAATGGTTGTTCACATTTCTCCATGCTTCACTATTTTAGTGTGTAAACTTTCATGCTTGAATTTTATAAAATGAGGCATTCTCTAGTGTCTATATCTTTAGAAAAATCCCTTTCCCTTGAATCTCTTTTAGCCCAGAAAGAATTGCTTCTGGGAAGCTGTTTTTATTAAGACAACTATTACAGAATTCTGCCACCAGTTGTAAGAGAGTGTCTATAGATAGTCTAGTTGCTACCCTTTAAACAAAATCTGTCAAGGAATCCATCATATTATCTTATACTTAGTCTGCTCTACTTCTGAAAAATAAATAAGTAAAGGGGAGAAAAAGGGAGTGAGGTTTTGGACATTTCTTTTAGAGACAAATGGTTTGTTAGAAATACAGAGGCATTCTCCAGTCTATATTGAAGATAGTAATTTTCCAATTTCTTTTCTTACATAAATATTTAAATCACTTGTTTTCTTATGGTATACCAAAAGCACTAATTTTTCTTTAAACTCAAAAGAGCAGAATAAACATATCTTTAAATGCAAAAAGATATAAACACGCAGTAGAGATTTTCATAGCATTTCTCCTTGCATCAGAAACCTTAATTTTAATGCTTAAGAATTGTGTGGGAAAAAAAAAAGAATTGTGTGCTAGGTGCTATCATGGTATCTTTGACTCAGACTTTGTACAAAGGAATAAGACTCTGCTCAATCATGAGTCAGTTTAAGTCTATTATTGCCGCCAGCTGTATATGTTATATTGTTAGACAAGTGAATTATAGGACATACATATGATGTAATGCTATGTATTAATTAACATTAAATCATGTAAACTAGGAAATGATGTTAAATTTGAAAAAATGGAAAATTATGTCATTTGTAATTCAATTTTTCTCCATGTGGAGTGCATGTACATAAAAGATCAATAGATAGATAGACAGACACACAGACCAATGGATGAGTACAAAGATAAAAATAATATAAAGACAAAGCTAGATTCTCCAAGAAATTAACAACAGCTATTACTAGTTAGAGGAATTTTGACCAATAATGATTTTCTCCATTGTGATTTTATATGCATGTAACAAAGAATTACATATATTTGAATCTATTTTCTAAGTATGATAATATGATTATAGGGTTTTTTTTTAATTTTAAAAGAGAATTAACTTCGGAAAACGCTGTATTTCAGACTATTTCTTGAGTGTGGATGTCACGTAATAGGGCAAAACTATTTTGCTTAACAAAAAGAGGTTTGTTTACCTCTAGGAGTGAATAGGAAGGGTGTAAAATTCCAAAATCTCTGTAGATGTTCATTGAAATAAAAAAGAAATAAATTAATTTAATTTAATAAAAAAGAAGTAAAATGACAAGGAGGAAGAGAGGGAATTAGTCAGCTTCAGAAAACTTCCTGGGTTCCTTATGATTTCCCAATTTCAACAGTTCATTAGATCTGTAAAACTCTTGATGAGTTTACTCTTACAGAAATTGACGATTGTGCTCGGGTTTTGATTCAGGTTGACCACAGAGTCAATCTGAAACAACCTATGTGAATTCAGGAGCCAGGAATAAAAGAGATTCACAAGAATATAAAGATAAAGTAAAATCATGGGAAAGATTGTGATAAATCCATGTTATAGCATCGTCAGTTCAAGAGACTGTCTGCATTTCATGATTGGTAGGACCTCAAGCATCACCTACTGTTTGGGAAGCTCTTCCAAGAAATGTGAATTTAAAGAATAGTTCCCTGCTTTGTATCAGATTGACTCACCACACCAGGTCAGCTAGAAGTGCATCATCAACATGACTCCAATACAGTTGGACCGATAGATTTCAGGGAATAGAGAATGACTGTCTGATTCTGAGAAAACTGCCTAAAGAGGGTGATATCTGATAGACTCCTAGCTTTTAAAGAGAAACATCACATTTCCTCATGAAGGAGCAAGCAAAACAGTACCATACATCAAAAATTGCAGATTTATTTCTTTAAAATTTCAATTTTTTTTATCTAGTTTTTCCGGTCTCAGGGCAGAGGGTGAAGACTGTGAAGTGAATTAGCCCTTTCGATGAATTGTTTCGTTTTATCATTGCTTTTCTTGTCCCTTGTTTGTTCTGGACAGATAAAAGCCAGTAGTTGCACTTTAGATGACTGCTCAAATCTTTTAATACCCTAGTCAGAATTTTCCAAAGTAAGATGTGAAACTTTTTTTTTCCAATATACTGTATTTTGCCAGTTGAGATTGATGTCCCTGGGGACAGTGGTGTCATTACTGCTGTCTGTTCTTAAGGGGGATCATAGTGGAAAGCCCTGGACAGAGTGGGAGAAAAATGTGGAACACATTTCAAAAACCTAAAAATATCCAGGCTTACTGATCTGACAGAGACTAGTGAAACCACTGAGACGTTAGTCCTTTGTTATACTTCTAGCATGGGGCAATGCTCACCCTTCTGGCTCAACTTTAGCTGGACTTGAGTGGCATTCATTCCTGAAAACTGTTAATCATTCAACATCAAATGGCCTATCCAGGGATAAAGTTCAGATTGCAGGAAGAAGTAAGACACATGAATGAATCAAATAGAGAATCACAGGGAGCAAGCAGGACGATTGCAATTACACTCTGGGTGTAAAAATTAATGTCAGTATGTCTAAAAAATGACGACAAAGACAGAATAAAAATTGAAGCCTGGAAAAAATTACACCAAGCAAATGGCAACCTCAAAAAAGCAGGAGTGGCAATGCTAATCTCTGATAAAGTAGACTTCAGAAAACCACCATCAGGGATAAGGAAGGGCATTACATACTGATTAATGTACAATAGATAGAAAAGACATAAACCTGGTGAACATTTATGCACCACATGTTATTGTTGTTGTTGTTGTTATGTGTCATCGAGTCACCTGAGATTCATAACGACCCTATGTACTCCTTAGCCCCTCTGCCCCTCCGCTTCTCTGCCCACTTACCTTGGTTGTTGAGGACACATCACCTTCCCAGGTCACTATCCAGGTTTCACATGATTACCTGCTTTTTTAAGTGGCTTATTTCTTCTATTGATGTGTTTTCCCTCCTCAGATGAAAGTAGTAACCATCTAACAGCTGACCCTAATGTTGGAGAGGATGTGATGAGATAGGAACTCTTTTATACTCTTGATGGAATTGTAAAGTGGTACAATCACTATGGAAGGCAGTTTGGTATTTTCTCAGAAATATACCTTGATATATGCTTGAGAAAATGAGAACTGAGGCACAAACTGTGATTTATACACCAATGTTTATAGCACTGTTGTTGACCATCACAATTACATGGAAACCTCTCAAATGTCCAACCACAATTGAATGGATTAAGAAGTTGTGGCATATTCACACAATGGACTGTTGTACAACACCTGGGAGCAAAAATTTTGTAAATCACTATTAACTTGGGAGAGATTAGAGAGCATTATGCTAAGTGACCTAACTCAGTCCTGTAAGGTCAAATACTGTAAAAAGGCTATTATTGTAGAAAGTGTATGAGGATCCAAGGGGAAGAGGGTGGTGAGGATGAACAGGGTGGAGAGTGGGGGCTAGGGTCTGGTTAATCATAAGGTCATAAGTTTGATGGATGGAGGGTTAGGTGGGCAAATTCAATGGGAAAGATCTGCTGTGAAAAACAGTATATATGAACTTTTAAAGTAAACCAGTACAAAACAAATATTTTATTTTAGAAAAGTTAATAGCACAAAATAAGATGTATGTTAGTGAGTGAATGGAAAACAGATTTGTTCTGTAAATTTTCACTTAGATCACAAGAGGGAGGGAAGAAAAACCACTTTTGATTGGTAAAGAAAGTAGGTTTCTGGTTGCCAGGTAAATTTCCCAAATAATTACTGATATTATAATAAACCCTACAACCTGGTCTGAGACCAGACCTATGCATTCACTTTTCATGTGGAGAACATGACAAACAGCATCTTTGGTGAACAAAGGACATACTCATCTTGGCAAGTCTCAGGGTGCATTCAAATTGGGGGAGATAAAGGAAGACACACCATCTTTTCATAGGCAGTGGTTGCAGAGAAAATGGGGCTTCTGTGGTTAACTTCTAATGTCTGACCAGTGGAGAAGGGGGCTAGAAGATGGAATCCAGAAATGATGAACTTTGCTGGCCCCTTCAGCAGGAGAGATTCTCATTCCTAACACACTTTCCTCATATCCAAAACTTAAACATAAATGGGTTGAACCCTTATTTTGTGAATGTAGAAAGTGTGTCAAAAGAGACCCACTGTGACTCTACCCTACCCTTAGCCCCAACTCTTAAATCTTCTGAATGCTCTACATTTATTTTGATTTTTAAAATATGTTTCATTGTGATTTTAACAAAAGTTTACAGAAAATTTGGATTGTCATTGATTTATTGATGCATATTTTCCTCCCTTTTCAGTCCCTGTTAATTTTTTTCAAATATAAATTTTCATTCATTGTTGCAGTTTCACTCCTCCCCTCTTCCCTCCCATATGTCCCAGTCCACTTTGCGATGCATTCCTTATTCTGGGTTGTTGTCACGCATATAATGCCTATTCATATTCCTCTTAAACAATTCTTTCCCTCATCTGTTTCACTGTAGTGTCTCACTTCTCTTTCTATTCTTCTTCCAATCCTCCATGTTAGTCCTGCTATAACAGTGTTGTTATGCAGTATTTATCCTTTTATTATTGAGATATTTCATTCACCATAATGTCTTCTAGGGTCACCCATGTTGTGTAATGTTTTATGAGTTCATTATTTTTCAGTGTTGCATAGTATTTCATTGTGTGAAGGAACCATAGTTTTCTAGTCATTCATTTGTTGATGGGCACTTGAGTTGCTTCCATCTCTTTGCTATTATGAATAACACTGCAATAAATATCAGTGAGTGTACATCTGTTTGAGTGGAAGTTCTGGTTTCTTTATGGTATATTACCAGCAGTGGAATTGCTGGGTCAAACGGTATTTCTATTCTTAACTTTTTAAGAATGCACTATACAGCCTTCCATAGGGGATGCACCATTTGCTCTATATTTGAATGCAATGTTGCTGTGCGTTTCTCACTCATGCTTTTGGCTTATGCTCTTCTAAGGAAAGTGAGAGACAGAGAAGGCTCACTATAGGTAATTAAGTGCTTCAAAGGGGAAGGGGATAAACAGTAAAGCAGAATCTAGAATCAGCATCCTGCCAGAGTTCAGAGAAAGAAGGACTTCTGCTTGGCCTAGGTTAGAAAAGAGAGAGACTGTGTCAGTGAGAAGACCTGCTTGTGTCTGTGCTTCTTTTCTTTTTCTCACCTAAGGCTCAAGGAGAGAATTTATAAAATAAATTTGCAAGAAGCTATAGCTATTTTGCTCAGGGGAGAATGTAATGAGGGAGAAAATTGAGTTCTTATAGCTTGTAGGAAAAGCAACTTGGGGCTCAAGCTGTCTTTGTCTAGAAAATGCCTTGCTTAGCCCACTCAGGTAAATGAGTCTCCACGGGGCACAGCTACGACCTGGTATTACAGCACAAGAGATATAGAGCCTAGCAGATGAACAGCAAGAACAGAAGAATCTGCTGTTTTGGTTGATCTCTCTATTGTGCTGTACTGCCAAATCTATTCCAGCATTGCAAAATACTTGGTGTAGGGATGTACATGAGTGTGTATGCAGACATTATGTGGTAAGGAGTTGTACTGCCAGCCCAAAGACATGAGGTTCAAATCCAGCACAGAAGAAAGTAGACAGTCTTCTCCTGTTTGAGTTACTGCCTCTGAAAACCTACTGGAGGGTCAGTTAGAGTCAGTTTCAAACCAACAGTACATAACAACATAGGATTTTATAGCAAAAATATTGGAGGTAAAGTTTTAAGACCTTGTCAAACCTCTGGAAATCCTATGAACCTAGAGAGAGGATGCTAATTATTAAAGTGTTCAGGTCTTTCATTAATAGGGTTGCTAGGAGTTGCCTATGACTCGATGGCACTTAACAACAACATTTGATGTATTTGGGAGTTTGGGTGAATCCTAACCAGATAGAAGAACTTGCAAAGATCTTATTAAACATCTAGATTAAATCTAAATGGTAAGAGTAGCTTATTTTAGGACATTCTGTAAGATCTTTTTAATATGATAACATATTGTCATAAGCATTATGTTTTTAAATGGTTATTTGTTCATTCCTTATTTAAGCAAAAAGTATTCTTTTTCTATATAGATATAGGCTAAACAGCACCTCCAGGGCTTCATATGTTTATTCAAATGTGTTAATTGGTGTTTCATCAACTCTCGATAATTTACTTTTGGCCAATGCCTTCAAGGGAGCTTGAACTTCTTTTGTTATTGGTTCCTCAACATATGCTACTTCCTGAAATGGTTCAGTGTTGAGCAATCTTGTTTTATGC
Source organism: Elephantulus edwardii (assembly GCF_000299155.1). Lineage (NCBI taxonomy): Eukaryota > Metazoa > Chordata > Mammalia > Macroscelidea > Macroscelididae > Elephantulus > Elephantulus edwardii. The sequence continues at coordinate 5,088,004 of NW_006399878.1, read as the reverse complement.
AATGACTCAGTGTATTTATTTCATCTCCTTTTGGTGCTTGGATGAAAGGAGAGGATATAAATATGCTTTTCCTTATGTTTTTAGACTATGCAAAGACATTTAGAGGTATGGATCATAGCAAAATATGAATTACATTGAGAAGAATGGAAATGTCATGACACTTAATTGCACTTAAGAAAAATCTATACGTAAACCAAGCTGAAGTTGCCTAAACAGAACTAGGAAACATTATATGGTTTCAAATTAAGAAAAGTATGCATAAGGAATATATAATTTCTCTATACATATTCAATCTATATACTGAGAAAATAACCCAATAACTGGGATTATATAATTTTGATTATATAAAAGAATATGACTATGATTGGAAGAACATTCATAAAGTGATCATGAATTATATCTCTAATATGGATTATGCAACTTTGCTTGAAGAAAATGAAGATCAAAGACTATAACCTTCAATATGTATTACTTTTCATTAAGAAAATAAAGTTCCTCACCATTGTACCAATAGGCAACATCATAATAGACTGAGAAAAAAATTAATGTTGCCAAAGATTTCATTTTATTTAGACCCACAATTAATATTCATGGCAGCAGCCGTCAAGAATTCAAAGGACATGTTGTATTGGAAAAATCTATGGTCAAGGACCTCTTTAAAGTAATAAAAAGGAAGGATGTCAATTTAAAGACTAAAGTGTATCGATGAAGCCATGGCATTTTCAAATGCTTTTTATACTCCTGAAAAATAGATATTTAATAAGGATGACCAAGGAAGAAGTGATACTTTCACATTTTAGTGTTGGAAAAAGAGTAGTCAATATCAAAACTCAAATATATATGTTTTAAAGAAAGTGCAACCAAGATGTTTCTCAGGGGTAAGGATGTTGAAACTTCTTATGCGCGTAGTATGAGTATGTTGTCAGAAGATGACAGTCTTTGGAAAAACATATCATGCTTTGAAAAGTAGAAAGGGGAAAAAGTGTGCAACAATGAATGAATTAAAATGCAACCTCTTGTGCAAGCTTTTGTTAAGATGAAAATTTTTAAAAAGAAAGAACTTAAAAAGTAGAGAGTCAAAGAAACAAAATAATACCCTCAACACGATGGCTTGACACAGTGATTACAAATCTCAAGCACATGCAAGACAATGAGAGTGGTGCAAAATAGGGCAAAATTTAAATCTCTTATTCATTGGACTTCTAGGAGTCCTACTTGACTTACAGTACCTAACAACAAAACTTCTACCACAAGCTAGCAATGTTCTAGATGCTAAGGCCATACAGTTTAGGATACAATGGAATACATTGTTGTTGTTGATAGGTGTCGTCAAGTCAAGCATGATTCATGGTGACCTTATGAATAACAGATCTGAATCCTGTCCTATCCTGTGCCTCACAACCTCTGATGTACTTGAATCTATTGCTGCAGTCACTGTGTCAATCCATCTGAAAGAAGGTCTTCCTCACTTTTGCCTATCCTCCACCTTTCCAAGCATGATGTCCCTTTCCAAGGTATTTCCTCTCCCAGGAACAAAGTATGTAAAATGAAGCTTTGTTATTTTTGCCTCTGAGGAGCATTATCCAAGATCTGTTAGTTCTTTTCACAGTCCTTGGGAAAGTCAGTCCTCTTCTACAACAAAACACCTCAAAGGCATCAAGTTTTCTTCGAAGGCATCCTTATCCATTGCCTAGATCTCAGTTGCTTAGGAAGTGATTGAAAAAACTATAATCTGAATAAGGAACACCTTAGTCCTCAAACTGACATCATTGCTCCTCAATAATTTTAAAATGTCCCTAACTGCAGACATTCCCAGTGCAATATGTCTCATGATTTCCTGACTGCAGGTAGCAAGACTAGCAAGGGTGATTATTGTGGATCCAAGTCAGACGAAGTCCTTGACAATTTTAATGTTTTTCACCCCCCAGTTATCATAATGTTGCAAATCAGTCCAGTGGTGACAATTTTTGTTTTTTTGAAGTTGAGATACAAGACTGTATGCTTTGATCTTCTTCAGCTAACGTTTCAGGTCTTCCTCACTTTCAGCAAGCAAGATAATGTTATGTGTATGATGTAGGTTATTGATCAGTCTTCATTCAATCCTTATGCCACATTCTTTTTCATAGGCTAGCTTCTCAAGTAATTTGTTAGACATACATTCAGATTGACTAGATATGAAGAAACGATACACCCTTAATGCTCACCTTCTTAACCTTAAACAATGTAGAGATTATTTTGTTTTCTTGCCAAAACAGCTTGTTGGTATATGTTTCTCATGATACAATGAAATGTCCTGAGATTCCCATTCTTCTCAATGTCAGCATAATTTGTCATGATCCACACAGTCAAATGCATTTGCATAATCAATAAAGCACATACAGACCGTCTTCTTGTCTACTTTGTTTTCAGTCAGGATTCATCTGACATCAGCAGTGATATCTGTAGTGTCACAGCTTCCTAAATCTGGCTTGAACTTTTGGAAGATCTTTATTTATGTATGTTTTAGCTCCTTTTAAAAATTATTTTCAGGACTGTTTTGCTTGCATTTGATATTAATGACATTGTTCAATAATTTGTATATTATACTGGATCGCCTTTTTTGAGAATGGGAACAAATATTAATTTCTTCTAGTCAGTCAGCCAGACAGCTGTCCTCAAAATTCCCTAGTATAAACTGTTGAGCATATCCAGGGTTACAACTGTTAGTTGAAACATATCAGTTTACCCATTGATTTTCTGGACATCCATTTTTTTCCCAGCACCTTTAGTGCAGCGTGAACTTCTTCCTTCAGTACCATTGGTTCTTTTTTTTCATATGTTTTTATCATTATACTAGTTTATTTACAAATTTGAATACTTTTTATTCAGACCTGATTCTTCCAATTTTCCTTAACATTCCCCCATCAAATTATACAATCCCATTGGCTCTTGAACATATGATACTTCTGAAATATTTCAGTGTCAGCCAATTCTTTTTGTTACAGTGATTCTTTGTATATCCTCAATCATCTTTTTAATATATGTTTATATTTTTGCACCTTTTACCCAACACTTTTCTCCACTGACATTACATTTCATAAAATCATTCTCATGCATTGTTTTATAAAATCAATCACTATTGGGCTATGCCCACCATTATGCCATCTTTTCAAGTACCACCAGATCCTCTATCATCTTTTGATACTTTCTGAATCAATAAATATTTTACACATAGCAACTCTAAGTATTGAAGATGAGGGTTTGAATTTAATTTATAGTTCTTTCAGTTTGAGAAATACTGAGTAACTTTTTCCCTGTTTATTTTCCAATTCCAGGTCTCTACACATATCTTTATAATTTTTTGTCTTGTTGAACTGCCCTTTGAAATCTTGTTTATCTTTGTAACTTTAGCATCTCTTCCCTTTGTTTTGTCTTCTTAACACTAGTGCAATTTTTCAGTCTCTTTTGGCATCAATTTTGGCTTTAACTTCTTTTTTTTAGTGACCTTTTGCTCTCTTTATGGATGATATCCATTTGTTTATTTTTTATTATTTTTCTACTAGTTTATTTACAAAATTTTAATACATTTTTTCCAAGAACAAACTCTTTCAATTTCCCTCACCCCACCTTCAAATTGTACAACCCCATGATTAATCCCCCTCTCCTCCTGTACATCTTCATCCCTCTGCTTCCAACATCTTCCATCCCTCTTGGATCCTTATACTTATTCTACAATAATGGTTTAAATAATATTTATCTTTGTGTTTATATAATATTTATCTTTGTTCACTCAGCATAACACTCTCCATTCCCTCCCAAGTTAGGTAATAATTTACAAAGTCATTGCTCCTGAGTGGTGTATAGTATTCCATTGTGTGAATGTACCATCATTTGTCAGTCCATTTGTCTGATGTCCTGATGTCAGGATTCACATCTCATACCACACACAAAAATCAACTCAAGGTGAATCAGAAACCTGGGAGTAAAGCCCATAATGTTCATAAGAGACAAACTCACCCTGGTAAGAATAGTAAAATTTAAAAGAATAGCCAGCAACAAATAAATGCTGGCGAGGTTGTGGAGAAACTGGAAC
>NW_006399878.1:5082744-5083291 GCF_000299155.1 Elephantulus edwardii | reverse complement strand
CTAGTCCAAGGTATAAAGAAACTACCAAATACAACCAGAAATACACAATCTGAAGAAGATAAAATTGATGCATGGGACCTTCTAAAGATTACATCCATGGGTGCATCGAAAACTTTTTCCAAGAGGGTGAAAATAAAACCTACAGACTGGGAACGAATATTTGGTAATACCATCTCAGACAAGAACCTTCCAAAAGAAGTTTACAGAATACTCCTGGGCCTCCACAAGATAAAGACTGATAACCCAATTACAAAATGGGAAAAATACATGGAAAGAACTTTCAAAAAGGAAGATACTAGAATGGCAAACAGACACATGAAAAAATTTATGGATGATTTTATGGATGATATCTTTAACATCATCTCATAACTCATCTAGTCTTCAATCAAGGCTGTTCAGTGCTTCAAATCTATTCATCAGATGGTTTTAAATTGTGGTCAAATAGATCTAAGATCATATTTTGGTTACTGTGGACTTGTTTTAATTTTCTTCAGCCTCAATTTCAACTTGCATGGGAGTAATTTCACAGTCAGAACCTGGCCTCACT
>NW_006399878.1:5079567-5081569 GCF_000299155.1 Elephantulus edwardii | reverse complement strand
GTTGTACCAGTTTAAAATCCCACAAAAAGTATGTAAGGATTCCTATCTCTCCACATCCTCTCAAACATTTATTGGTTGCTGTCCTGTTAAATTTTGCCAATGCTACTAGGATGAGATGGTATCTCATTGTGGTTTTGTTTTCCAATTTTCTTATTGCCAGTGAGTTTAGTCATTTCTTCATGTGTCTATTGGCCATCATACTTTTGCATTCCATGTTCCAACTATTAAATTGTGTTTAGCAGTTTCTCCTCAATATGATTTACTTACAGTCTGGCTCTATCTCTAATATTATAACTATCCATGTTTTTGTATTGTTCACAAGTTTTTCAAAAGCCTGCTGTTTAAGAAGTAGACTGCCAGTCCTGCTTTCTAGTCTTTTCTATTCTGGAAACTCTACTGAAGCTGTTCACCATGAGTAAACCTTCTGGCATTTGGTACATTGGTCACAAAGTTTTCAGCATTACAGCAACCAACAAATTACCTCAGTACCAAAAACTGACAGAGAAATACTGGCCTAATAAGAACAATGATGAGAATTATGTTCATTTATGTCTATCATGGACATGGAATACATAGTAATTTATACTTATTTATGCATATGCATAAGCAAATAGAAAGTTCTAAGACCAAATACCATTGGTTAGACTATTCCCTGAATTGGGGATAATTGTGAAAGAGATGTAAGGTTATGATATATTTGATACAATTCTGAAATAAACCACTTGGGCAAGGAATACCCCAGCCCCTAAGGCAGTTAAGGTAGCCAGCCAATCCAAGGTAAAATCATAAGGTCAATTAGTACATTAGGACATTAGAGAGATTCAGGTGAGAAGGAATTTCCATGTTCCTCTTACAGATTCCATTGTGCCTTTCCACTAGTCTTACACCAAAAGGAAGGCTTTCTCACTGTCTTTATTGGTTTTTGTGGGGACATTAATTAGCACACCAAGAGTATTCTTAAAATCATTGTTTCTGAGGCTAATTATCTCTTGATTGTCTCTAAAGTGATTATCTTCCTTTAGATTTCAGATCTCTCTGGTGGTTTCAAAAAAATGAATGTGTTTATATTTTATCTTTCTGTAGCTATATTATGTCTTGGAAAGGGTGCATCCAGAGTGCTCTTTGGAAGCAAGGATGATGAGGCTTTACTTCACGTACTTCAGGCATTTTGCTAGAAAGAAAACTATTCCTTGAGAAGGACAGGATGCTTGGAAAGGTGGAGGGTTGGTGAAGGAGAGGAAGCCGGTCAACCAGGTGGATTAATATGGTGACTGCAGCAATGGGTTCTAATGTGTCAGGAAATGTGAGGATAGCACAGAATTGGTCAGGGTTTATACTTGTTATTCAAAGGGTCACTGTGGGTAGTGGTTGACTTGATAGCACCTAACAACATCTGTAGCTTACTTTTTTAGTTTGTAGTTTACCAATTTTTTTTCCTCATTTTTATCATTTGAACCTAACAATCACCCTGTGAAGTAGTGTCACTACTGAGTTTGATTTGGCAGTGGTGAATACTTTTTTTTTTTTTACAATTATAAATAGAATAGGTAAAACATCAAATTACTGAGAATAAAAATCAGGAAATTCTCAAACTAGGCTGATATTTCTTTTAAAGGACACATAAAATAGTTTCCTTATTGGGTGAAAAATGGTGCATTAAACTAAGTTAAAAAATTCTTCATACAAAGTCATCATTAACATAGTGATAAGAAAAATGCACAGGTAAGTAACTATATGGGGGGAGTTTTGCTAAAATAATTAATTCCCGAGGAAATTTTGCAATATTAAGCAAGTTGCTCATAGCGTAATATGATAGAAATGTCTAGGAAACTGTGGCTCATGGAGGAAGTAATTGAATTTTTATATGTATTATTTGATAATTTCTGCAATTTCTGACAAAAAGGACTAGAGCAGCACATCCATGGAATGTTTGAGCTGAATTCAGAAAAGGCTTGGAACCAGGGATATTATTGCTGAAGTCAGATGAATCTTGGTTGGAATC
>NW_006399878.1:5077693-5079187 GCF_000299155.1 Elephantulus edwardii | reverse complement strand
GTGTTAATCCATCTTGTGAGGGTCTTCTCTTTCTCTGCTCCTCTACCTTTACCAGCATAATCTTTTTATCTAAAATGAAGCTGAATGATTCTTGACACTAAGGAACACTCTTGCTGCACTTCCTCCAAGACAGACCTGCTTGTTCTTTTGGAAGTTTGTGAAATATTCAGTACCATTCTCCAACACCACAACTTGGTCCTCAAACGGACTTAGTTGTTCCTTCATAATTTGGAGAGGTTCCTGACTGCAGACATTCTCAGTGCAATACATCTCCTGACTTCCTCACTGTTAGTACCAAGGGAGTGAGTTCTTCCCTTTTTATTCTCCAATTCCAGCTTTCTACACATTCTATTATAATACTTCTCTCTGTCCTTCTGAGCTGCTTTTTAAAATCTTCTGTTGAGCGCTTTTACTTCTACATGTTTCCCTTTGTTTTGGCTGCAGTTAGGGACCTCTCCAAATTATTGAGGAGTAATGGTGTCATTTTGAGGATTAAAAGGTGAGTTGATCTAGGCCATGGTCTTTCTGATCATTTGCTATACATCTGAGAAACTGACAATGAATAAGGATGACAGAAAAAGAATTGATGCCTTTGAGCTGTGGTGCTGAAGAAGAGTCCTAAATATCCCATGGACTTCCAGAAAAATGAACAAATATATCTCGGAGACGATTCAGCCAGAGTGCTCTTTGGGGCCACAGATGATGAAGTTTTTGCCTCATGCACTGCAGGCATTTTTCTAGGAAGGGCTGTTCTTTGGAGAGGGACATGATGCTTGGAAGACTAGAAGCTTGGCAAAGGAAATGAATACCCTCAACCAGGTGGATTGACATGGTGACTTCCACAATGATTCTAGTGCATCAGGAAGTGGGATGATGGCACAGGATAGGACAGAGTTCAGATCTGCTGTTCATTGGGTCGTTATGAATCATATTCAACTTGACAGCACCTAACAACAAGAAGTACAAAGGGTATTGATTATGTAACCAAATAAGGTGAAGTTGTTGACAGTTTCAGTTTTTCCCCATCTAATATAATGTTGCCTATAAGTCCTGTAGTAAACATTTTTGTTTGCTTGAGTTTGAGATACAATCCATGTTGAAGGTTCTACTCTTTGATCTTCTGCAGCAAATGCTTCAAGACCTTTTCACTTTCATCAAGCAAGGTTGTTTCATCTGCATAACACAGCTTACTGATGACTCTCTGATCACAATTCTGCATTATTCTTCAGAGTACAGCTTTTGAAATAATTTTTTCAGCATAGAGATTAAATAGGTCTGGAGAGAGAAAACAACTTGACATACATTCTTATTATTTTAAACCATATCGTGTTTTGTTTCAACCAAGAATAACAGCTACAATATCCCTAGGACCACGGCCTCTTCTAAACCCAGTCTGCACTTCTGGTAGTTCTCTGTTGATGTTCTGTTCCAGTTGTTTTTGGATAATCTTGCTTGCATGTGATATTAATGATATTATTCTATAATTTCTACACT
>NW_006399878.1:5075233-5077218 GCF_000299155.1 Elephantulus edwardii | reverse complement strand
GAGTGTTGACAGTGGAGCCAAGCAGACTAAAGTTGTTAACAATCTCAATCTCTTCACCATCCATCCTGATCCTGCCATTTGGTCCAGTGGTGAGAATCTTTGTCTTCTTGACATTGAGCCTCAATCCATATTGAAGGCTGTAGTCCTTGACCCTCTGCAGCAAGCGATTCATACGGCGTAAGAACCAGAAATAGATCAGCAGCAGCAGCAGAAACATCCATGAATAACAGCAAAGGTACAATCTCCCTTTATCCCCTACTTCTCATCAGAGAGGGAATTTGGGCATTGCTCTCTCATTTTTATCCTTCCTCATTTATATTCACCCTCATTCTCCCAATTGGTCCAGTGGTGGGAATCTTTGTCTTCTTGATATTGAGCCTCAATCCATATTGAAGGCTGCAGTCCTTGACCCTCTGCAGCAAGTGATTCATACGGCGTAAGAACCAGAAATAGATCATCATCAGCAGCAGCAGAAACATCCATGAATAACAGCAAAGGTACAATCTCCCTTTATCCCTTACTTCTCATCAGAGAGGGAATTTGGGCATTGCTCTCTCATTTTTATCCTTCCTCATTTATATTCACCCTCATTCTCCCACCTCTCCAAGCTCAGCTCTAGGTCAGAAAATTCCCATGCTGTGCCATTCTGGAGCTGAAAGTTCTCAAAGCCTGAAGACTGTGCCAATCCTAGCCTGTAGGTTAGAGAGTATGCTTTCTCTGTCTAGGAGGTAACCATACCTGGAAAGGCAAATACAGTATTATTTACATACGTGTGTTATTGTTACTGATGTTGTGTACTGTTGAGTCTGAACTGACACCTAGAAGACGCTCCAGCTGGTTTTCAGAGGCAGTTAATTGCACAGTAAGAAAGGGTCCCATCTTTCTCCCATGGAGGTGCTGATGGATTTGAGCCACATGCTTTCAGAATTTCAGTACCATTTCTTACCACTAGGTCACAGGAGCTCCCTGCCACTTTCAACTTCTGGCCTTTTTTTTTAAAAATCATACTCATTTAGGACTAATCCATAGCTGACCCTCCAACAGGTTTTCTGAGGGCTTAAATTGCATTAGGGTCAATTGCTTGTTTTTCTCCCTTGGAACTGGAGAGGTTCAGACTACACTCAAACTATGTCAATTGTGTGTGTGTGTGTGTGTGTATACACACACACATACACACAAAGATTTCCTTGGCCTCTGGAAACTGTCTGGAACCTATCTTCCTTTCACCAACACTTTTAAGTTATTGTCATTTCCAGAACCTGGTTATTATCTATTCTATACAGAAGAAGGTAGCTGTTTGTAAACTTTCGGAAGGAAACATGGTTCTTTAAATGGGCTCCTAGGCATAAGTTTATATTGACTAGGCTGAAAATTGCATGGTGGTGTTTTAGATTACAAAATTTAGATTGAGTGTTGAGTGTCTTTTTTTTCTTCCAGCTGCCTGAGATTTCCCTATTCTCAGTACACCTACTGAAAGACTTAAGAAAGGACAAATTGAGAGAAAAATAAATCTATTACTCCTTTTTTATTCTCTTAGCTGTGATCTCAGTTGAATAAAATCTCATTACACTATGATGGATCATAAAAAATTATGGATAATACTGAGAAGAATTGGAATCCTAAAATATTATGTTGATGAAAACCTACAGAAAAGATTGAGGCCATCAAGGACTTCATTTTATTTGGATCCACAATCAACACCCATAATAGAAGCAGTCAAGAATTCAAAAGAAGTGTTGCATTGAAAATCTGCTGGCAACAGCCTCTTTAAAGTACTAAAAAGTTAAAGTCAGTATAAAGATGAGGGTACATTTGCTTCAATACCTGGTATTTTGAATTGTTTTCTGTGCATCTGAAATTTGGACAATCAGAAAGGAAGACACTTTTAATTTTGATGACTTCTTATTGTCACAGGATTTGATATATGAAATATTTTAAATAGGCTTACTTTATATGAATACAATGAAGAAAAAAATTCAGTACAC
>NW_006399878.1:5072532-5074609 GCF_000299155.1 Elephantulus edwardii | reverse complement strand
GATATTTTATGCTAAGTAGGGACTTTAATTATATTAAAATTGTTGGAGATAATTTATTTTCTAGTTAAACAATTCATTCCATCTTGCCTTTCTCTTCTTTACATTCCCTCCTACGTTTATTTATTCCTCTTCTCGCCCTTTCCCCTTTTTTTTCTCCTTCCTTTATCTCTTTATAACCCTTTAAATTCTCTCTTCTTTACACCGTTTGGGTGTTCGCTTTGGCAAATATTTCATGTGTTCCCTCTACATGCCAATCACTATTGAGTAGTTCTAGTGATGTAAGCACAATTTCTTCCCTTGAAAAGAACAAATTAAAAAAGGCTGATATGATCAGATAACAATACAATTATGCAAACTACTGTGAGAGAAACCAAAGAAAGAAAGAAGCAGTTAATTTGTAGGGTGGGAATGGAATTAAAAGGAAAGCTTGGGAAAGTTTTGGTGGTTTTGTTTGTTTATTATTTCAATTGCATTGAGAGTCTCCCAGAGAAATGAACAAGGCGTTTTAAGCTGAGAGAAAAAAGAAAACAAATGCTCAGAGATAGGAAAATATGTTTGGCATATTGAAACTGTGTAGCCAATAAAATCTGATATGAGAGGGGGAAATGACAAGGGATGAAACAAGGAAACAATTATATATGTTACTGTTACATACCATTGAGTTGTGGTAGACTCATAAGGAGAGAAGATTGCCTGTCTTTCTCATGTAGAGCAGCTGGTGGATTTGAACTGCATGATGTTAGAGTGGCAGTGCAACTCTTCTGAGCATTCAATCTACTGTCTTTGGTAGCCAGTATTCAGTTTTTTTCTTATAGGTAATGTTTGCCTTTTGAAAAAAGAATTAAAATGCAACAAACAAGCCCTTTTCTTCTCCTGAGTGCTACGGAGATTTCTTTGAATCATCACATTAATATCTCTCTACCAAAGCAAGAGTTGTTGTTACTAGGTGCTATTGAGTTGAGTACAACATATAGTGACCCTATGAACAACAGGTCTGAACTCTGCCGTATCTTGTGTCATCCTCATCATCTCTGACATACTTAAGAGTCCATTGCTGCAGTAATTGTAATCACGTCAATCCAACTCTCTGAGGGTCTTCCTGTCCTTCTATGACCTTCCACCTTTCCAAGAATGTGATGTTCCTTTCCAAAGAATGATTCCTCCTAATCACATGCTGGAAGTACATTATATGAAGCTTCTCCATCTTTGCCTAAAAGAAGCACTCTGGCTGTACTATCTTCAAGACATATTTGTTCTTTTAGCACTCCATAGGATATTCAGTGTGCTTCTCCAACACAGTAACTCAAAGGCATTGATTTTTCTCTTGTAATCTTTATTCAATTCATTGTCTAACTTTCAGACGCATAGCAAATGATTGGAAAAAATATTGGCCTGAGGCAGACACACCTTAGTCTTTAAACTGACACCATTGCTCCATAGTATTCTGGAGAGGTCTTTGACAGCCGACTTTCCTAATGCAATATGTCTTTTGATTTCATGACTACTTGTTCCAACAGTGTTGGCTGTAAGCTTAAGTAAGATGAAGTTGTTGATGCATTTAATCTTTTCTCCATTTACCATGATGTTGCATACTGCCCCAGTGGTGAGAATTTTTGTCTTCTTGATGTTGAAATACAATCCTTATTGAAAGATATATTCTTTGCTCTTCTGCAGCAAGTACTTCAAGCCCTCTGTGCTTAACACATATAGTCGAAGAATTTTACTCCAATCTGGATAACACATTTTTCTTCATAAAGCCCAAATTCTCTAATGATTTGTTCAACATACAGATTGAATATATATGGAGAAAGGATAAGCCCTGATGCATATTTCTCTTGATTTTAAACCTTTGGATAACAGTTTCTTGGTTTAGGTATAAGCTGTTTTTCTGTTTTTGTTTTTTATGAAGGTATGCTGCTTTATTTATTTGAATTTTTTTAAAAATTTCAACGAGATGGAAAAGGCAATCTCCACTTTCCTATGGAATGGAAAAAAGCCCCGAATAAGCAAAGCACTCCTTAAGAATAGAAGAACGGTAGGAGGTATCTCACTCCCTGATTTCAAATCCTACTACACT
>NW_006399878.1:5067550-5070727 GCF_000299155.1 Elephantulus edwardii | reverse complement strand
AAAAAATTTCTTGCAATTTGTTACCCCCTCCACTAGTTTACCTATAAAGTTCACATATATTGCTCCTCACACCAGATCCTTTCTCACCTCCCCAAGCCAATAGTCCTCCACCCATCAATCTATGAGACACCAGGATTACCCCCTCCAGCCCATCCACACCTCTCTGCACCTCCTCGCTTAGATCCTCGTATACATTTCATTAATTATCTTTTTCTACAATAATGGTCTTAGACAGTATTTGTCCTTATAAGACTGAGTTAACTTAGCATAATGTTGTCCAGTCCCACCCAAGTTAGGTAGTATAATTTACAAAATCTTTTCTCCTGCGTGCTGCATAGCATTCCATCATATGAATATATATCACAATTTCTCAATCCATTCCATTGTGGTTGGACCTTTGGGTTGTTTTCATGTTCTTGTGATGGCAAATAACACCACTGTGAACATTGTTGTACAAGTCTCTGTTTGTGTGCCTCAGATCTCATTTTCTTGGGGTATATTCCAAGCAATGGAATAATTAGGTCATATGGAATTTCTATGTTCAGCTTTCTGAGAAAATGCCAAACTGGCTTTTCCAGAGTGGTTATACCATTTTACAACCTGACCAACAATATATAAGAGTTCCTGTCTCACCATATCCTTGCCAATATTTATTACTTGCTATCTTTGTTACATTTTGCCATCGCTACTGGAGAGGACATCTCACTGTGATTTTTATTTGCATCTCTCTAATTGCCAGTGATTTTCAGCATTGATTCATGTGTCTATTGACTATCCAAACACCTTCCTCTGCGAAAATTCTTTCCATGTCTTTTGCCCATTTTTAAATTATGTTATCAGTCTTTTTCTTGTCGAGAACCTGTAGGATTCTGTAAACTTTTGATATGAGACCCTTATCTGAAATGGTATTTTCAAATTTTTTTTACCCAATCAGTAGGTTTTCTTTTCAACCTGTTGGGGAAAAGTATTGATGCGCACGGGGATTTAATCTTTAAAAGGTTCCATTCATCAATTTTATCTTCTCAGATTGTGCATATTTGGCTGTATTTGGCAGTATCTTTATACCATAGACTAGACCATCTTTCTGCGAGACACAATGAAAGAGTAAATAAATAGAAAAAGGTACCTAAATATTCTTAAATAAATAAAAAATGGATAGGAAGACTCAGTATTGTGAAAATGACAATCTTACCAAAAATAATATACGTGTTCAATGCAATCCCAATACAGATACCAAATTCCTTTTTTCAAGGGGTTCAGCAAAGCACTTCTAAAAACCAAAAACGAACTGGAAGTCATAGCACTCCCTGACCTCAAAATCTACTACACAGCAGTAGTAACCAAGCAGCATGGTACTGGTACAACAACATTTGCCCAGATTAATGGAACAGAATTGAGAACACAGTAATGAACTAAGCTATCTATGGTCAACTGATATTCAACAATGAATATCAAACCTATCAATAAAACCTGTCAAATGAAGAAATGACAACTTAAACAAATGGTGCTAGCAAAACTGCACTGCTACCTGCAGAAAGCGGAAAGAAGATCCACATCTCACACCATACGCAAAAATTAACTCAAGGTGGATTAGAGACCCAGATATAAGTTTTGTATGAACACATTAAGTGTTCTGGAATTCCCATTCTTCTCAGTGTTAGCCATAAAACTCTTTCTGAGAATAATTTTGTACTAGATATAATAAGTTTTTTGTATGAATGCATTAAGTGTTTTGGATTTCCATTCTTCTCAGTGTTAGCCATACAACTCTTTCTGAGAATCATTTTGTATGTTTGCAACCCAGACTTGTAGTATCCTTCAAATTCAATCAAAGTTGAGCAGACACTAGACAGTGATGCGATACTTGATCTGATTCCTGTTTGTGCAAAATAAACTCTTCCTCTCACTAACCTGCATCAATGTTTGATTTATGTTGAGCCAAGGACCCTACTGGGTAACAATTTTATTTTCAAAATAGTGAGCTGGATGATATTCTACTTTTAAAAATGACTCTTACTTAATTAATATAAAAGAGTTAATGATTCATTGAGGAAATGTACAAACCAACAAACAAAATTCCCCCTAATTATATTTGGAACAAAATTTTATATAAAAAAATACTATAATGTTTTCCTGCTGAACAAATCCCTTGTCTTAACACTCAAGAGTTACGCGGAGCATGCCTACCACTATTCAGGAGGAAACATTGAATTTGCACAGCTTTTATCATAACCATTCCTGAAACTCTATCCAAGGGCTGAATCAATTCTCTTCATTGTGTGTTTTCAATGCTTCCAATTAGTTGCTCTAAAATCTAAAATGGTGGTAGGAAGCGAAAACCTTCAAAATAATTCAGAAAAAAGAATATGGCCAGGGTACGTCCCCTTAAACTCAGAACACCTTAGGATAGCATACTGAATCTCAAGAAAGATTTTAGGAATTTGCTGTGATTGTGATTCATTTTTCAAGCGGCGGTGGTGGTGGGAGAGGGTCAAAATTTTTGTCATAGAGTTTTAATCAATCCTGTGGCAAAATTGTGACACATTTCACATATGATCATTTCTGACAGTTTTAGCAGGCAAACCAGAAAATTGTAAAAAAAAATACTGCTAAAATGGTTTACAGTTACTGACAACTTCTCTCATAAACCCTGTTATTTTATCATTTATTTAAGATAATCCATAATTTTAGCTTTTAGCTTAAATTCCCTTTACTTATTCTTTTCTTAGTTGTGTTAAGACTGCCTGGCTCCATGGATCTCAGCAGCCCGTGTGATGGTTTCTGATTACCAAACACCTGGACAGTTTACTAATTCAGCTCTCCAGCTCTTCAAATAGTGCTGATGAGTACCTATAAAAGGCTAGCATTTTATGCAAATATTTTGTGATGATGTAGGCGGGTCCCTGAACCCTTTACAGAACCTCACAGGCTGCTATTGAAGTTTAACTGCCTTCAGTTAAATTGCAAAGCTTTTATATTTTTTTCTTTTTTTTTGTTAATTAAGGTTGTTTATTTTTCATTTCAATGAACATCTACAGAGGTTTTGGAATTCCATTCATTCATTTTTGCACCCTTCTCCCCGCACAAACTCCTCCCCCCTCTCCCCGTCCCCCCCCCACCCCGTTTGCTCCTCTCCTTGAAAAGCAAAAGAAAAACTCCCTCATTGGTACACAATCC
>NW_006399878.1:5063552-5067450 GCF_000299155.1 Elephantulus edwardii | reverse complement strand
ATATTTTCTTAATTGACAATACTCAAACTCTTGTTTTAATTCACCATGAACATTTGGTTTCAAATAATCAGAAAGGGTGATTCATTTTGAAACCAACATACAAAAAAGTTAAACATTTATATGAGATTTACATTACTGTTGAACAGAGACATTTTTGGGTGAGGGTTTTTTCTGTTTGTTTTGTTTTTGGTAAAGATGCATTCAGTAGAATCAAGACATTGATTCCAGTAATAAAACTCCTTCCTCCCTATAAGATATAGTGGCTGCTCTCACTTATTTGCTTCTTAATCAAATATGACCTTTAATCCTCCAATTTTCTTGTCTAGTTATTTAAATCTTAGGTTTCCTTGTCACATACACACTGCAAACCTTCAATTTTAAGCATTCCATATGCCCTGGGGGAAAGCAGCACACGCACATTTTCCTTTTTAGGTCCCTGAACCCCCTACAGGACCTCACAGGCTGCTGTTTAATGTACTACTCTACATTAGAAATACTCTGTTAGGATTTGAAAAAAATTGATGAAATCTTGCATTTACTTCACTAAAGCATGTGTTATACGACTCAGGGAAAATTGCTTAGCATGCCTCATAAGCTAATGATTTATTTTCTTATTTTCACCTAAATTTCATGTTCTCCGTTGCTATGGGTTTTGGCATTCTCATTATTTTAAATATTCATTTATCTCCATTCACAGGTGTGGATCCCAAAACTCTTTCTTTTTTTTCTTTTTTAATCTTAGATTTCTAAAATTCAGACTGTTTCTATCACACAGATTTTTTAGCTTTGTACAATGGAAAAGAGGTTCAGGTATTCTTCCAAACTTTAGACAAATTAACGCATATCTTATTTTCAGATACACAAAGAGTGATGATCTGGTCCTATATTCCTTAAAACATTCAAACTCATTGCTATGGAACAGAGTCTAAGTAACAGCAATCCTCCAAGCAGTTTCTGGGACTATAAATCCTTATAACAAGAGCTTATCCATTTTTCTCTCAGGAAACAGCTAATGGTTTTGAACCACTACCTTGTGGTTGTTGTTGCTAGATACTGTTAAGTTAAATAGAACTCATAGCCACCCTATGAACAGATCTGAACCCTATCCTATACTGTACCATTGACACATTGTGTCAATCCAACCTCATTGGGAATCTTCCTTTCTTTCACTAACTCTCCACTTTTTCAAACGTGATATCCCTTTGCAAAGAGCCTCTCCTAGCAACATGCCCAAAGTATGTGAAATGAAGTTTCGCGAAGCATGCCTCTAAGGAGCATTCTGGCTGCACCTTTTCCAAGACTTACCAGTTCAGGTTTTGGTTTGATTTCTGGTTTGTTTTTTGGTGTTATTTTGTTTAGTTTTTGTTGGTTTTTTTTTCAATCCATGGAGTAGTCACTTCTCCAGTATCATAAATTTTTTTTAAAAAAAATACAGTTTTTAATTTTAATTGTGATTTTAATGAGAGTTTACAGAAAAGTTAGATTTTCATTCATTCATTGTTGCACCTTTTAACACCTCTCCCTCTTTCCTTTCAAACATGATTGTGGAGACTGATTTTTTAACAGCTTGATTGATGTTGATCCACTCATTCTGCCCTTTCCCTATTAAACAGCGAAACACACAGTCTAATGCAGATCTGATTTTCAAGGAACTCTGGCCTAATAGAATCTTAGGATGCCATATTAGGACAGTGAATTTAAATGTAATCCTTTGTCTGTCTATTTATACCATTTATATTCTCTTAAATAACCACTTTTTTGGGTAAAATTAATCTAACCTAACCTCCATATTAAATCCATGTTTTATACATTCCATTTCTGGTCTGGCATATAAAACATTTGGGATCAGTACTCCTACCATCACAAAAATAAAAATGCTGAGAAGCTGAAAATCTCTAAGTCTTCTTGGATCTGTTAGAGAATTAAAGTCACACAGTGTAAGTCACCATCCCCAAAACAGGAGGGACAGACAGGTTAATACAGAATCACAGTTCCCATGTAGCCCTTCCATTTGTCTCTGTCCTTCCATCAGGTAGGAATACTTAAAGGATATTTAACTGATTTTTGGAGACTGACTATGGACCAACTGGAGAAATTAAAAATCTCTGGAGGTATGGCTTTAGTAAGGACAGCTCACTGTCTGAATTTTTCCTCTAGAATTTTACCTCACTTGTTTCTCACTCTGAAGTATGGAGAAAATTACACTGTTTTCAGCAGTAGAAGGGAATGTAATAAAGGTGAAATAGTCTCTTGTTCACTTTAAAATCCTTGCCACATTTCCCTCCACATTTGGCCAAAGGTTGTAATATGTGACTGAATTTCCTGATAAACAGAATTGTTAGAAACATGAACATATGATATGAAATAGCTGATATGTAGAAGATGATTTACGTATTTATGGATAAATTAATGATCTTTTCCTAAACTAATTTTAAATCCACATGAAAAATAACTTAGAACAAGGTGAACTTACTCCATTATTCTGAACCTTAGGAAGGTTTAATAGTTTGTTTAGTTTGATTTCTTATAATCTTGAATAGTAATACATTCTCAAAATGTACTTTCCAAATCTGTTTGTTCCAGTAATACATGGTTTACCTTGTCAAACATGAAATAGCTGTCATCGTTGTAGATGCTGTTACAAAACAAAATAAAAACATGAAGAAATTCCCAAAAGTCTTTGCTGGCAATAGTTACAAATAAAATAATGAAACTTAGGCCAGTAAGAACAAGGGTAGAAACAAATGCATTAGTTGATGAAGATTTAATGGTATAAAAGATTTACTTTTGATATTACATAAGGGTATTTTTCAAGAATTGTGATGGTTTATATCATTTTACATTGACAAAAGAGTCAAAAGTATTCTAAATAGAAACAGATATTTTTTCTTAAAAAATTTTTATTGATTTACATGTTTTAATATAAAAAAGGATTTCCCTCCCCCACGCCCCCATGTAGCAGCCACAGCTTTGAGGGAACATAATACATTGAAACTTGGGGAAAGATAAGTTTGTCCTTAAAATTAAGAACTGTAGATGGTGACGTTTCACCTCACGTATTTTGAGCGTGTTGTTAAGAAGAGTCCGTCCTTGGAAAAGGACATAATGCTTGGAAAGGTAACGGGTCAATGTAAAAGAAGAAGACCCTCAATACGATAAATTGGCATAGTCACTGTAACAATGGGCTCAAATATATCAGAGACAGTGAGGACAGCCCTGGATATGACAAGGTTCAAATCTGTTGTTCAAAGGATTACTGTGAGTTGTGGTTGACTCACTAGCACATAATAAGAACAGTAACACAATACATAAAAGTTGTCTGAAAGAAATCTTAAACATAAATTTCATCTTTGAAGAATGATGAAGAATATAATCAATGCCAATAAATTGTACATGTAGAAACTATGGAATTGGTGCATGTTTTACTGTGAATATTGTCAATAACAGAAATAAGGAAAATGCAGAAAAAATATTCTTTGTCCCTTTCTAATTATCACATCAGTTTTTACCCGCAAAGATATTAAAACAAAAGGAACAATGCTTTCTGATTCTCTTGGTGCTCAAACACATACTGCAGCCTGAGTCCAAAAGTCTATTATAGCTAATGTCAGATGGCTGAAAGCAGAGAGTACCAGAGGAATGTCTATCTTTGTTTCATTGATTACGAAAATGGCTAATTCTGAGAAGAATGGGAATTCCTGAATACTTGATTGTTCTTATGTGAAACCTATACTTGGACCAGGTGGCAGTCATCAGAACAGAGCAAGGAAACATTGCATGGTTCAAAATTGGGAAGGGTGTGCGTCAAGGATGTGTCCTATCTTCATATCTGTTAAATTTATATGAGGAACAGATTATCTGGCAGGCTGGGGTCTATGAGGAGGAACATGGCATCAGG
>NW_006399878.1:5061464-5063017 GCF_000299155.1 Elephantulus edwardii | reverse complement strand
TACTTTGGACATGTTGCCAGTGGGACCAGTCCTAGGAGAGGGACATCATGCTTGGGAGGGTGGAGGGACAGCACAGGAGAAGAAGACCCTCTATGAGGTGGATTGATTCATTTACTGAAATAATGGGGGTAAGTGTGTCAAAGACAGTGAGGTGGGCACAGGTTAGAGCAGGGTTTAGGGCTGTTGTACATAGGGTTGCTATTACTTAAGGACAACTCGATGGCATGTAACGTGTATCAAAAATTTTTTACCAATAGGGTGAAAAGAGACAACAGACTGAGAAAAACAATTGCCATTGGTATTTTAGTCAAATGTTTAATAATAAAAATTTACAGTATACTCTGTCCTACACACACACACACACACACACACACACACACACACACAAAGACTGATAACTCTAAACCAAAATGGGTAAAATACATGAAAAGCTCTTTACAAAGGAAGACATTCAGATGGCCAACAGTCATCTGAGAAATGTTCGAAATCAGTGGACATCAGATAGATGCAAAGTAAAGCAACAATGAGATACCATCTCACATCAGTGATATTAGCAAAGTTTAGCTCGATAGCAAGCAATAATTGTTGTAGAGGATGTGGAGAGATTAGAACTCTCATGCATTGCTGGTGGGATTAAAAAATGGTACAATTGTTTGCATTTTTAAGAGTTCTTCTGTAGTTAGCTTTTGTGTACCAAGTCCAAGGTTTACAGCAATAGTTTTAAAGGAATGTTGTGATGGAATAGGGAGCTTTGGTGG
Source organism: Elephantulus edwardii (assembly GCF_000299155.1). NCBI lineage: Eukaryota > Metazoa > Chordata > Mammalia > Macroscelidea > Macroscelididae > Elephantulus > Elephantulus edwardii. Next base: position 5,062,259 of record NW_006399878.1, on the reverse strand, counting down.
CCTTCTTGATAAGCTGTGCTACAGTGACAAAAGCCATGGTTCAAATATACCAGCTGCTCCACCAGAGAAGGGTGGACAACCTCATCATGTGCAACTTACTCCCTCTGAAAACCACTGGAGTACCATTATTTCCAAATTGACAGTACACAACAAGACTTAGTAGGAATAGTGGTTGAATGGTACCGTCTACAACTACTCTTTCCAAAAAATATGGCTTTCCGTAGCTTCCAGAACTTGTGAATGATGTCTTACATGAAAACAAGGTTCTTTTCAGATGTATTTCAATTACTGATCTTGATATGAGTAGATCATCTTATTACTATCCAAGTGTTTTCTCAATCTAACAATAAAACTCTTAATAAAATTGAGGCCGAAGAATCTTTTACTCAGACAGAAGTGAAACCCAAGGAAAATATGAGAATGATGTAACAAGTAAAGAAATGCCTGGAGGATCCAAAAGATGGAAAAACATTCTCCCCTGAAGTCTCCAGAGACCAGTGATTTAAGACTTATGGGCTCTAGAGTTCTGTGAGACAATAAGTATCTGTTGTTTTAAGCCCCAGGGTGTAGTAATTTGTTTCATCACCTGTAAGAAACTAATGCAATATGTAAATTAGATAATGTATTAAATTGAAATGACGCAGTGCATTATTAAACTGGCATATAAGTAAAACGTTTGAATTTGAGTAGGTATGTGTGCTTTGGGCAGAATATTAAATGATCCAGGAAGTATTAAAAGAAGATGGAAGGAATATACTGAGTCATTATATAGAAAGGAATTGGCAGATACAGAGG
>NW_006399878.1:5040762-5060034 GCF_000299155.1 Elephantulus edwardii | reverse complement strand
GATGGGTGTGTCAGAGGTGGTACGGTTGGCGCAGGATAGAGCAGGGTTTAGGGCTGTTGTGCATAGGGTCGCTATGAGTCGGAAACGACTTGACGGCACATAACAACAACAACAACATGTGTTATACTATTCTTCAAATAGAATAGTCATGTTGAAAGGAAGAAAAATTAATCATGTAAAAGACTTTCAGATATTGCCCCAGTCACCAGTACTTGCATTTGTGCACACATTTTCATCTATGACTGCTCCATTCTCTATCTCTTCATAATTTGTTAGAATCTCAATTTGTCCCTGAAATTTAATACATACAAAACCAGCTCATTATTATTTTTTTTCCTATCCGAGAATCTTACTTGTAGAAATCATTAGTAAAAAATAACTTCACAGTTTCAGAACTCAATATATGAAAAGGTGGTGACAGGACTTTTTTGCCTCTTCATAGCCTAACAAATGGTAGTTTTCTATTTGCTGTCACAAACAAATTGTGGTCTTACAGTTATACAGGTCAAAAGTCTGACATGGGTCTTAACTGAACCAAAATCAAGGAGCTGACATGTTTCTAGGAGGAAAACGGATTTATTTTCTATTCCAGGTTTCACAGGTGTCCTAGAGAGCTCTGGTCTCCTAGGTCATAGGAAGTTAAGCTGCTAACGCACAGACCATATCTGTCTGGTGATACTAATTTACCAGCAACTCCAAGGGAGAAAAATGGTCAGTCTCTTCCCATGCAATTTATTTTCTCCAAAACCCAATGGAGAGCTACCCATAAATTCATTTTGACTTGAAGGCAATGAGTTACAGACTTCTTGCTTCCTGGGGTCATGGCTCCTATCTCCATCTTTAAAGCAAACAACAGCTTGAAAGAGGCTGATTCTTCTTGCATTATATCATTCCAAGCTCTTTTACCTATTTATTCTGCTTTTAAGGAACTTTGTTATTCTATCAGACCAACATAGGTAATTCAAGGTAATCTCCCTACCTTAACATGACCTAATTAAAATTATTAATCTCTTTTTCCATGTAATATATGAGATTTATAATTTCCAGAAGGTAAACATCTTTAGGTGACAACGAATACTCACTCCGACAGCAAAAATCCCTCTAACTTCTGGCAAAACAGTTCAATATTTCTCTGAGCTATTTTTCCATTGTTAGTCACCTGAATAGACTTGAACTAAGTAGACTGAGGACAGACTGAACACGTCCTCAGTGATCCTTTCCTATTTTCATGTTGTGCAGATATTCTTTTAGTGTCCTCTTGTAATAAAGTTTACTGCCCTTATCACTCTACATATAACACTATTTAAGCCATGCATAGTTTTCCACCACCTGGAAAACTGTTCCTTTTAAAATTATTGAGTATTAATCTGCTCCACACAGTCATTCTAGTGTGATCTTATTTGCCTGTTTTCATTTCAACAACATCAATAGCTCAAATGATTGTTCTTTGTAATTATCTTTATCACACAGCTCGTGTATAACCATAAATGCAAATGTAGTTGGTTTAATATTCCAGACAGCTGGGTTCATATGTACCTATTTCTGCTCCTTTTGAGTTGCCTATTAGTTTTTAAGCTTCCTTGGGAAATAAGAAATTCTAAATGGTCATTTCCATAATGTTGTTGTTGTTATCTGCTGTCGAGTCGCTTGCAACTCATAGCGACCCTATGTACAACAGCCCTAAACTCTGCTCTGTCCTGTGCCAACTGCACTGTCTCTGATACACCCATCCTGATTACCCCAGTCACTGAATCAATCCACCTCATAGAGAGGGCCTTCCTCTCCTGCACTGTCCCTCCACCCTCCCAAGCATAATGTCCCTCTCCAAGGACCAGTCCCTCCTTACAACATGTCCAGAGTATGTCAGACAAAGCCCCAGAATCCTTGTCTCCAAGGAGCCACCTAGTTTAACCCTCTCCAGGATGAACCTGTTTGCTTGCTAAGCAGTCCATGGTACACTCAATACTCTTCTCCAGCACCACAGCTCAAAAATATCAATTCTCCTTGTATCCTCCCTAGTCATTGTCCAACTCTCTGACACATAATGAGTGATTGCAAAGACCATGGCCTGTATCAGACACACCGTAGTCTCCAGAGAGACACCATTGCTCTTCAGTATTTTGGAGAGGTCCCCAAGAGCAGACTTTCCCATTGCAATAAGTTTTTTTTTTCATTTCCTCACTGCTGTTGCCAAGAGTGTTGACTGTGGAGCCAAGCAAACTAAAGCTGTGAACAATCTCAATCTCTTCACCATCCATCCTGATGCTGCCAATTGGTCCCGTGGTGAGAATCTTTGTCTTCTTGACATTGAGCCTCAGTCCATATTGAAGGCTGCAGTCCTTGACCCTCTGCAGCAAGTGTTTGAGGTTCTCCTCAGTTTCAGCAAGCAGGGTTGTGTCGTTTGCATAACGCAGATTGTTGATAAGTCTTCCACCAATCATGATTCCACATTTCTCCTCATAGAGCCCAGTTTAACAAATAATCTGTTCAGCACACAGGTTGAAAAGGTATGGAGACAGGACATCCCTGGCATATGCCCTTCCCAATTTTGAACCATGCAGTGTTTCCTTGCTTTGTTCTAACAACTGAGTCTTGGTCCAAGTATAGGTTTCCCATTGGCATGATCAAGTGTTCTGGGATTCCCATTCTTCTCAGAGTCAGCCACACTTTGTTATAATTCACACAGTCAAACACCTTTGCATAGTCAATGAAACACAAATAGACATTCCTCTGGTATTCCCTGCTTTCAGCCAAGATCCATCTAACATTAGCTACAATGTCCCTAGTACCACAACCCCTTCTAAACCCAACCCTGGACTTCTGGTAGTTCTCTGCTGATGTGCTGTTCCAGTCGTTTTTGGATGATCTTTAATAGAATCTTGTTCGCATGTGAAATCAATGATATTGTTCTATACTTTCTACATTCTGTGGGGTCACCCTTCTTTGAGCAAATATAGATCTCTTCCAGTCAGTTGGCCAGGTGGTTGTTCTCCAGATTTCTTGGCGCAACTTGGTGAGCACATCCAGGGCAGCATATGTTAGCTGAAATATGTCATTTGGTATACCATCTATTCCTGGGGCCTTATTTTTTGCTATTTCCTTCAAAGCAGCCTGAACTTCTTCCTTCATCACCATAGTCTTTTGATCATGATATTCTTCTGTGTCTGCCTATTCCTTTCGATACAATGACTCAGTATATTTCTTCCATCTTCTTTTAATACTCCCTGGATCATTTAATACTCTGCATAAAGCATCCTTGATTATAGCAACTCGAGTTTTGAATTTGTTATGAGGCAATGCAAGCACGTGGTGAACAACAAAAGAGATACTGGTTGTTTTAGTTTTGGTTAGGGTTGTTTTTTTAATTATTATTGGTTTTCATTCAACCATTCTTATATACCTTGTCTATTAACATTAAATACAACTGTACAATACCATTATTTTTACTATTATTTTTACCTTATAGAAACTTTACTCTGCCCTCCCTTTTCCTTTACTCTACTCATTTGTTATTCTCTTCTCTACTCTCAAGGTCAACCCAAGTGCGTTTCAGAGCATTTTTACCCACAGTCTTCAGCATCACAGCAACCACAAGTTACCTCTGTACAGCAAAGTATAGACCAGTGCTATACCACCTTCCTTTGTGGTATAATTGTACAAAGACTTCAACTGAGTTTATGGAAAAAGCAGAACTAAAAGAGTAAAAACTACAACCAGGTCTTCTAAAACAACTAATTCAAGAAAATATATTATACAAATGGATTTTATTAGCAGAAGTCTGTCACGCAATGTACGATAAGTCAGAGAGTATTGTCAGTAAAGCAATTAGTCGAAAGTCACAGATCTAGGAGACATATAATTTAATTTAGTTTGTGAATATGCAATGTAAAAAAAAAATAGAAAAACAAAGAAAGTGAAAATAATTTTTCCACATAAATTAGCCCCTTTATGAGAGAGAAGCAGGATAATGTGGCAGGGATCAACTGCACAGTGCACAAGGCCACAAGCAGGGGAAAGACTTTCTCAGCTTTCTGAGAGATGGAGGACTGACTTGAGACACCTCCACATACAAACTGTGTAAGTTGGCAGCACTGATCTTGTGCCACCCCAGAGACAAAGGAAGACATTAAGATTCAGGAGAGAAAGCACAGAAGGTGAGACACTGCCCCCAGAGTGAGCCCTTTGGGGCATGTGTGGGGCGATGAGACTGGAATTTCCCTGGAGATAGGTCCTCCATTTGGGAATCTTTGCCTCAGTGGCCGTGGGACCACCCCAAGGGCCAAATAAGATAAGAGTTTGGGACACAGAGCCACAACAGGACAAAGACATTTTCAGCTTTCTCAACTGTCACATTGCGCTGCAAAAAAAGAGAGGTGACTTGAAATCCCCTTGGACAGACTACTTGAGTGGAGCACCTTCTTTCATACCACTCAGCCACTCCATAGATTAAGAAAGAAAATAGAGCTCGGTACAGAGGATTACATTAATACCAGATTCCTGAAGGGCTATTGTGCAGAACAGAGGAAATCTGAAAGAGCTAGAAAAGGTGAGTTTCCCAGAAAAGACTTCCAGTAGAGTTAGTGGCTCACTCTTGAGATTGAATATTTTAATGTAGCAACTAATCAATAATATCACAAAGATATAAATTACTGACAAGTTCTGCAGACACAATAGAAAAGGCCTAACACCAAGTGAACTTCACATAATATCAAGAAAGCAGCAGGCAGCTTCAAACACTGTTAGAAAACGAATTAAGTCTTCTCCAAAAATATCAGGGAAGGGAGCTCTGTGGCCTAGTGGCAAAAGGTGCACTACAATCCCAGAGGTATGTGGTTTGTATCCACCAGATGCTCTGCTGGAGGAGAGGCAATCACCTCCTGTACCAGTCAAATCTGATTTAACTGTATATGCAAAAAAATAATAAAATAAAATTAAAAAATCAATAAAAAATATCAGGGAATATTGTAGACCCAAGGAATACTTGAGAGTCGAAGAGAGATATATAAGGGCAGACATTCGAACAGCCACAAGAGAAAGTGAAAATGATGGAAGAAACAATGGAAGTCACAGATAAAGGAAATAACTTAGAGGTAAAGAACCAGAAGAAATATACTGAAGAGGAGTTATTTGAACATCTACAGAAGAAGGTGCAAGTGATGGAAGAAACTGGAATATTACAGAAGAAAATGCAAAAGATGGGAGAAGGAATTGAAATTATAGCTAAAAATGTAAAAAGAATTTAAAAAATAATCACAAGATGGAAAGGGTAAAACAAACACAAATAACAAAAATACATGAAAGTACAGAATATTGAGACCAAAATGGTGTCCAACATGCAGGTGGGACAAAAAAGCAAAACAGAAGAGATGAAACAGAAAGCCAGTGAGCTGGTATATAAGATATCAACAGAAACATACTAGAAGAAAAATCAGAGAAGAGACATAAAGAACTCGAATAAAACGTAAGAATCATGTGCTATGACATCAAAAGAAACAACATACGTATACTTGGAATTCCAGAATATTAGAGGGAGAGGGAAATCACTGAAAAAATTGTGGAAGAGATAAAAGAAGAAAGTTTTCCAAGCATTATGGAGAATGAGGAAATCCACACTTAATAAGCTCAGTGGACTTCAAATAGACTGTTGTTATGTGCTGTCGAGCACATGAGACTTACAGTGACCCTATGTACAAGCTCTCTGAAGCCTGCCCTACCTTGAACCAGCCTCAATGACTCCAGCACAGCAACTCCCATTGCCCTAGTTACTTTATCAATCCATCTCATCCGGGGTTTTCCTTTCTTGTGCTGTCCCTCCACACTCCCAAGCGTAATGTCCTTCTTCAAAGACTGGTCCCTTCTAGCAATGTGCCCAAAGTGTGTGAGATGGAGCTTTAAAATCCTAGCCTCCAAGGAGAAACTTGGTTACATTCTCTCCAGGACAGATTTATTTGTTTTCTTGGAACTTCATCATATGTACAAGACTCTTCTCTAGCACCACAACTCGAAGGCATTGATACTACTTCATCCTTAGTCATTAACTAGCTATCTAATGAATAGCAAGTAATTGAGAAGACCATGGCCTGAATCAGCTGTATCTTACTTTCTAGACTGGCATCATTGCTTTTCAGTACTTAGGAGAGGTCCCCGACAGCAGATTTTCCCAGTGCAATTCATCTTTTGATTCTCTGACTGTTGGTGCCAAGAGTGTTGAGCAAGCAATAATTTTTAACAGCCTCAAATTCTTTGGGAGCTCTGGTGGCCTAGTGGCAAGAAGCTGTACTGAAATCTCAAAGGCACATAGCTTGAATCCCCAGATGCTCCGCTGCAGAAGGAGGGGCAATCTCCTCCTGTGCCAATCAGATCTGATTTGATGGTACACACAAGAGGAAAAAAGTACCTAGCATCAAATTCTTCTTCATCACTCATGGTGCTGCCAGTTGGGCCAGTGGCAAGAATCTTTGTCCTCTTGATGTTGAGCTTTAATCAATAATGAAGAATATAGTCCTTGACCTTCTGCAGCAACTGCTTCAGTTCTCCTAAGTTTCAGCAAGCACTGTTGTGTCATCTGTGTAATGGCAGTTGTTGATGAGTCTTTCTCCAGTCCTGATGCTGCAATCCTCCTCATAGAGCCCAGCCTGCATGATCTGTTCTGCATATAGATTGAAAAGTTATGGGGATAGGATGCATCCCTGGTGTCCACCCTTCCCTTTATGGAACCATGCAGTGTTTTCTTGCTCTGTTCTGAGGACTGCCTCATGAGCCAAGTATAGGTTTCGCATAAGCACAAACAGGTGTTCTAGGATTCCCATTTTCCTAAAGGTTAGTCACAATTTGCTGTGATCCACACAGTCAAATGCCTTTGCATATTCAATGAAACGCAGATAGAAATCCCTCTGGTACTCTGCTTTCTGCCAACCTCCATCTGACATTGGCAATAGTGTCTTTAGTGCCACAGCCACTTCTAAACCCAGCTTGTATTTCTGGTCATTCTCTGTCAATGTACTCTTCCAGTCATTTCTGGATAATCTTCAGCAGGATTTTGCTAGAGTAAGAAAGAGCCATTACCTTGTCACTCACAATATTGTATTTCAAGATGGATCTAGAAATGGCCTCTTTAAAATTGACCCATTTTTTCTCACCTTTTCATCTCCAACATAGTAGATCATATGTTTGTCTGATTAAAAATATCCCTTGCCCATCTGTTTCATTTTGCTAATACTTATTATGTCAGTATTTATGTGTTCCATTTCTTTCTTAACAATGTCCTGTTTTCCAACATTCATGCTTCTCATATTTTACATTCCAATCATTCGTCTTTGTTTACAACTGTTTCTCCTTCTTTGTGTTTCCAAATTTGAAAGCTCAGCCTCAGTTGCCCTATCTAAGAGTCTATTCTAAATGTGCTGTACTGTACATAGATTTTTGAAGGCCTGATATTTATATTTTTTATTGTCCAACTTATTTTAATTACAAAAGAAGGGGTTTCTTTTAAAAGCTACATATACTAGTTTCACCTAAACAAACACGAAGATGCCGCAGACTTACATGTCTTTGGAAGTAAAGGAAAATGAGTAGATGTGATTCTAAAGAAAGTCAACAAGGATTGTTGGGGTCTTTATGAGAAACAAGGGTGAACATTATGTGGTTTAACACATTTGAAATTATACATTTCCTTTCACTACACATATATAAATAAACATATCCTCCAATAACAAAACCCCTGAACCAGTTTGTGAGCATGGATTCTGACATATGGTCCATATAGTTTCCAATGGCTGTGATCTCTTGCAAGTGCTCTTCCAGGTCTTTCTTCCAAAGCACCTCTGGGTAGCTGTGATCCATGAGCCCTTAAGTTTGCAGCTAAGCAATTAACTCTGTGTACCATCCAGAAACTCTAGAAATCTTTTGATAGCTAGCTTTGACCTCTGTGACCAAACTCTTCTATGAAACTCTACTGTCCTTACACCTCAAAATGTTTCCTTTCCTCATCTGCTCCTTTCATTTCTACCCTTATTTACTTGTTCCAACTTGTCTTGGCCTAAAAGTTAAACTATTTTACTGGTAATTGAAAGTTAGCCTTTATTTACGCTTTCCTCATCCCATGTGGGTGAGTTTATATATTTTTTCCCATTTTTCATTTTTTAAAAATTTTCTACTAATATCATACAAATGCAAGCAAGATTCTGTTGAAAATTATCCAAAAACGTTTGGAGCAATATGTCAACGGATATGCAGGCTGGATTTATAAGAGGTCATGGTACTAAGAATATTAGAGCTAATGTTAGCAGAAAGCAGAGAATACCAGAGGAATGTCTAACTGTGCTTCATTGATTATGTAAAGGCTTTTGACTGTGAGGATCACAACAAGCTATGGCTGACTCTGAGAGGCAGTCGTCAGAACAGAGCAAGGAGACACTACATGGTTCAAAATCAAGAAAGGAGTCCATCAGGGATGAATTTTTGTCTCCATACCTTTTCAATCTTTATGCAGAACAGATCATCTGAGATGCTGGGCTGTATGAGGAGAAACGTGGGATCAGGATTGGTGGAAGAGTCTTCAATAACCTGCATTATGCAGATGATACAATCCTGCTTGCTGAAATGGAGGAAGACCTGAAGCACTTGCTGCACCCTTCAATACAGATTGAAGCTCAACATCAAGAAAACTAAGATTCTCACCACTGGACGAATTGGCAGCATCAGTATGGATGGTGAAGAGATTGAGAGAGTTAACAGTTGTTTGTGTTTTTGTTGTTTTTTTCTTTTTGAGAGTTTTAGTTTGCTTAACTCCACAGTCAACACTCTTGGTAGCAGTACCCAGGTAATCAAGAGATGAATTGCATTGGGAAAGTCATCTGTGAAGGACCTCTTAAGAGTACTGAAGAGCAATGATATCAGACTGGAGATTCAGGTGTGCCTGATCTGGGCTATAGTCTTTGCAATTATGTGCTATGCATCAGAGAGTTGGAGAGTGACTAGAAATGATAGAGAATTGATGCCTTTGACCTGTGGTGCTGGAGAAGAGTGTTGAATATATCATAGACTGCTAGGAGAACAAACAGGTTTGTCCTAGAGAAGGTGAAGCAAGAAAGCTCCTTGGAGTCAAGGATTCTGAAGCTTCGTCTGACGTATTTTTGGCATGTTGCAAGGAGGGACTGGTCCTTGGAGAGTGACATCACATTTGGCAGAGTGGAGGGGTGGCAAAGGAGAGGAAGACCTTCGATGAGATGGATCAATTCTGTGATTGGGAGGTGGCAATGAGTGTGTCGGAGACGGCGAGGTTGGCACGGGATAGAGTAGCATTTAGGGCTCTTGTACATAGTGTCACTATTAGTCGCAAGTGACTCAACGGCACATAACAACAACACTAGTTTATTTACAAAATTCTAATACATATTTGAACAAATTCTTTCAATATCCCTCACCCCCTCCACGCATCAAGTTGTACAATCCCCTCCCCCTGCCTGCACATCCACATCCCTCTGTTTCCAGCCTCTCCCACCCCTCTTGAATCCTTATACTCATTCTACAATAATGGTTTTACAATATTTATCCTTGCAGGACTGAGTTAGTTCACTCAGCATAATGCTCTCCAGTCCTGCTTAAGTTAGGCAATAATTTATAAAATCTTTGTCCCTATGTGCTGCTTAGTATTCCCTTGTGTGACTATACCATCATTTCTCAATTGATTCATTTGTGGTTGGGCATCTGGGCTGTTTCCATGTTCCTGTGATGGTTGAATAATGTTGCTATGAACATTGGTGTACAAATCTCCATTTGTGCCTCAGTTCTCATTTTCTCAGGGTATATTCCAAGTAGTGGAATAGGGGGGTTATATGGAATTTTTATGTTCAGCTTTTGGAGGAAGCACCGAACTGCCTTCCAGAATGGTTGTACCATTTTACAATCCCACCAACAATGTATAAGAGTTCCTTTCTTGCCCATCCTCTCCAACTTTTATTACTTGCTGTCCTGTTAAACTTTGCCACTCTTACTGAAGTCAGATGGTACCTCATTGTGGTTTTGATTCATCTGTCTGTTTGCCATTTCTTTTGTGAAAATTCTTTCCATGTCTTTTGTCCATTTTGTAATTGGATTATCAGTCTTTTTCTTGTGGAGGTCCAGGAATATTCTTGTAAACCTATTTGCTAAAAGACTCTTGTCTGAGATGGAATTACAAGAAGTTTGTTCCCAGTCTGTAGGCTTTATTTTCACCCTGTTGGAAAAAAAGTTTTTGATGTGCACTGGGATTTAACTTTTAGAAGATCCCATGCATCAATTTTATCCTCCTTAGATTGTGTATTTCTGGTTGTATTTGGCAGTCTCTTTACACCTTGGACTAGTGCTTCTAAGCTTGATCCCAGTTTGTCTCTTATGAATATTATGGTTTTGGGCTTTACTCCCAGGTCTCTGATCCACCTTGAGTTTATTTCTGTGTATGGTGTGAGAGTGGATTCTGTTTCAGCTTTCTGTAGGTAGCAGTCCAGTTTTGCCAGCTCCATTTCTTGAAGAGATTATAATTTCCTCATTTGATAGCTTTGATTTTGACCATAGATAGCTGGGTTTATTTCTGGGTTCTCAATTCTGTTCCTTTGGTCTATCTGCCTGTCATTGTATCAGCACCATGCTCTTTTGGTTACTACTGCTGTGTAGTAGGTTTTGAGGTTAGGTCATGCTGTGCCTCCAACCTCAGTTTTGTTTCTCAGAAGTGTTTTGCTTATTCAGGGTCTCTTGCCTCTCTAAATAAATGAATTTGGTATCTGGATTGGAACTGCATTGAAAATATAGATTGCTTTAGGTGGAATTGTCATTTTTACCATATTGAGTCTTCCTATGCAAAAGACCTGATAAATTTTTGAAGTTGATGTCCAATTCTTGTCCCTAGTCTCTTAATTTAGATGCTTAGTTTTAGAACAGTATCTGATGGACAAGCATTTTGCCAAAAAAGAGCAGATGAAAGACACTTCTCTTACTGAAATCAACAATATAATCACTGTCTGCCCTCCCAAGCACATGCCTCTTATCCCCTTTTCCTGATATACTAGCATTCCTTGAACTCCTGTCTACCTGGTCCTGCACCTCCCTATCCCAGCCACCCCTTGATAAGATGGCTTAGGCCACAGGTCACTTCTGTGATGTCTTGTACCACACACTGCTGCTGGTCTCTAAAGCTTATTATGCCTGGTTCATGTTTAGGAAGTCGAAATCCCATGCACTAACTTTAGGGAAGGTTTTTTTTGCCTCAAGCAATACTGGGGAAAGGTTCTTGACCCTGAACCTCTGCTGAGTGACTGTCTTTTTGTGACTTAATGTCTCTGCTCTTCTTTTTGCACCACACTGCTGTCACATGTGATGATTTTCAAGGTGAGTGTAGGTCTCCTCTAGATGTGGTATGCTGATGTTGTTTACTTGTCCAGAGGGCTGTAGGCTTGAGCCCAATGCAGGCCTGGGACTGAATGTCCTGTCTCTAAAGCCTGATTGTTAAGGAAAATTAGAAAGTGGCTTCAGATCCTGTCTTATGTGAATCTATGGGGTTCCTCATGCTAAGTTAAAAGAGCAAAGGTCAAAACCCAACTCCAACTGTGTGAGGAGCCCCAGTTGATGATGATAGATAGATAGATAGATAGATAGATAGATAGATAGATAGATGATAGATAGGTCTCTTTAAAATCTATAGTTTATCTACAATTCAAATTTCAATAGTTTTTTAGAAATATCTTAATTTATGTTGGTTTGCGTATAAAATTTGTATAGACTGCGCTTCATTCATTCCTTCATTCACTTTGTGTTTTATATAATCATTCTCATATATTGTGTTTTATAAATTAATGGTAGGAATAACTCAGTGGCGTTAATAATTGTCTACTACTTGACAGACACAGTAAGCCAACAAAAACAACAACAACAACAAAAACACATACTATTGACAAGATCCTATTTTGGTTATAATTTAGTATCATATTCTGATTTAACTTTCATTTTCAGTCATTTATTTATGACTACATTGATATACAGAATTTCTCCAAAGTTGTTGCCACAGGATTAACATTTTTGTAAGCATTTAGTTAAATACTTGAGTGTGGCTGCTTCAAAAAGAGAGCACATAATTTTACAATGTGCTATGCAAAGATAATATATTTTTCAATAGTGAAGGTATTTATTGAAAGTTAAGGAAGTATTGAATGTGTTCTCATGGGCCAGTAATTGCAAATTGAGGACCGCTTTCCCTAATCCTCATTTCTAGCATTACTTTGTTTCTCCTGTTTTTCTCTTGTCTCTTCCTGAATCCGGGATTTTAAATCCTACTTGAGCTCTCTTTTTCCTCTGTTACACACATATGCTCCTTAATGCTGAGGCTCAGTTTGGACCCTCCCTGGATAAACCTGCTTCAATTTACTCATCCCAAGGCCTTTTTTTGTTGTTTCTCATTTATGTAGATTTGCCTATTGTGAAAGCAATTAAGGACTTTAAAAATGAAAATTAACTAAATATAAGCACTTGTTAACACTGTGCTGTTGCTGTTTCTCTGTGGGGGGAATGATTATAAATTCTGTTGGTTTAATACATGGCAAGTGTGCACAGGACAAAAAGAAGTACACAGGACAAAAAGTATTTGTTATACAATCCTTCATGGTAGGAATGATTTTGAATGTTCCCTAGACCATTTACTTGAGAGTTTAGTTTAGTTAGAGTAATATATGTTAAAAGAAAACAAACAAACAAACAAAAAACCCAGAAAGTTGCAATAGAGTTGATTATTACTTATAACAATCACAGATTGACAGTACTAAATTCCACTTCATAGGGTTTGTGTTGTGTTGTTTCATAGATTGTGTTGTGTTGTTTTTTTAAGACAATTACCAAGTTTCTTTCCTTTTCTTTTTGTTTTTTAGGCATATCTGGTTGTAATTAAGCCACCAACATATCTATTATCAGCTGAGTGTCTTAACTACCTAGGGATTAGGAAGCATGCACATTTTTCATAAATGTCTATTTTTTCTGTCTCTTCTTCCCTACTTGGAATTCTTTACTCAATTTCTTATCATAACACTTTATTCTATCTGTACCCAGTTGCAACTAAATCAAGAAGACCAAAAGGTTGGCAGTTTGATCCCGTCATAAGATTTCTTGAAAGAAAAGCATGCTGATTTGTTTCCAAACTCCACAGCTTTAAACACTGTGAAGCAGAGTTTCATTTAACTCAACAATAATTGAGTTAATTTTTCAATTTTAGACCCAATGGTACCGATTAGTTTTTAAATTTCAACCTCCATAGCATTTGATACTGTTGCCATTCCTTCCTCTAAAAACACTCTTGGAGGGATCCAAGATGGCAGCGGAGGCAGAGACAACGTGGTGAGCTGCCGGAGCAGTGGACCACTTGGAGCAGTGGACCACTTGGAGCAGGGCCACTATGGCCTTCTACAGACCTCTGTTTATTGATGATTGAACAGTTAAACAGTTGATGACTGGTCTTCAGTGAAGATTGAGGCTCAACAACAGGAATTCAAGGATTCCCAAGGAGGAATGGGTGAGTCCCGCAGCTCCCAACCCCCTCCCGCAGAGGCCGTACCATGCTGCACCACAGCCGGAACATATGGATTCCCTCACTCAAGATAGTTGGTAGGCACTGGGCCTCCCCAAGACTGGTTCAGTGAAGTCACCACACTGACGCAAAGTGGACTTGTTCTGGGGAGAATGTTTGGAGCCAAGACGCCAGTGGAGGGGGAAGCCGGTGGCGGCCGTCCGTGTGGGAGGTGATGTGTGCCCAGCCACCCATGGGAGATGGGATGCATGCCCCACTGCCTGCCGCTTACAGGATTGGGTTTCCTTGGACAGGCCAGAGAAGATGATCGCCAATAAAATGGATTGTTGAAAGTCACTGTGAGTTGTCTAATTGATGGCACTTAAGAGTGGCAGCATGTCCAAGAGGACCAACATCCTAAATACTCCACATATTTTGATCTGTTGAATGAATGCTTCTGCCAAAAGCTGTTTAGACCTGGGGGGAGTCTGTTCACAACTCTCAAGTTCCCTTTGCCATTTATAAAGGGGGAGGGCAGTGACCCCTACTTCAAATTATAGTATGACCACATATCTTATGTGGAGGGGTAAAAGTGGGGGTGCTGGAATTGGAGATGCTGTCCCTGGCCATACTGTCCTTGGTCAGGCGAGGGGACCAGACTGGGGTGGAGGCAATTGGAGGGGGAGTGTACCAGCCAGCCCCTGGGGGATGTTGCCCTGCTTGGGAGGGGCTGTCTTCGGCCCCTGTCCTGGGGAAAGCTGTCACAGCCCTCAGGGTGAGCTCCTCAGTCGCCAGATTGTGCCATCTGACCCCTGGGTGGGAAGAAAAAAAAATTCCTAGGGTATTCAGAGAATTTTATCTAGCCTACTTTCTGCCACCCTCTCCCCCAGCAAACCTGAAAGCAATAGCCCCAAAGTCCTTCTATTTGTAACTCACAAGTTTGTTGTCTCTGGGTTTGCTCCCTTTCCTATAGGAAACCTTAACACTGAGTTTTACTCCAGACCTGACCCTGAACCCAGTGCCAGTGACAAAAAGGAAATACAACTGACAGCTAAGGAAGCAAAGGAGGATGGAGCCTCTGGGTTCAACCAGCCATCTCCACTGGATCCACCGGGGAAAACACTTTGCAGACCAGAGGGGAGCAAATGACAGGAAAATATCTTCTAACAGAACAAGAAGGCAAGCATCTTTAACCCAAGAACACCAGTAAGGTGATAAAGTGTACTCCCTTTCCCCCTTCACATCAGTGCCCCTGTTCAGCATGAAGAAGCCAGAGAGTCTGCATCCAGTTCCCAAATCAATAAGACAGTTAGTTTAAATACCATTGGAAAATTCTTACCATTCCCCTGTAGCATCTGGTCCCCACTGGATCCTCTTCATTTCCTTCACCTGCTCCCCCCACCAAGCAACCAAATTGTGCAGCTCTGCAATTGCATCCCTGCCCATCCTCACCCTTCTGCCCCCAACACTCACCTCCTTGTACCCCCAATATGTTTTTCCCAATAAAATTAAAAAATAAAAATAAATAAAAAATATTCAACCACAAAAAAAAATACCAAACCCACAAAACCAACACTCTTGTTGGTATATATACAAGACGAAATAACTAATATTTCCATTCTCCTCAGGCTCCATATTCAAGATGTGGCATGATGCCAGTGACATCTTACATGTAGAAAGCAAAAGATTTAAAAAATGCATGAATGAAAAACAGACCAAAAGGATGTCAGAAGTAACTCGGAAAATGGTTGTAAAACTTAGAGAATCTAAAGGAAAAGTGTTTCATTCATGTACATCATGTTTCATCACCATTCCCATGCACTGTTTTATAAAATTAATCACTATTGATCTAAGTCCACTGTTACCCCATCTTTTCAGGTCCCAGTTGGATTCTTCCCAATGCCTTTATCTTTCATCACCCTCCTCCTTCCTCTGCTTCCTTAACCACCCAATACAGATACAAAATTCATTTTTTTAAGAGAAAGAAAAAGCAATTAATCAGTTTATTTGAAAAGGAAAGAGACCTCAAATAAGGAAAGCACTTCTGAAAAACAAAAAATGAAATGAGAGGCATAGTAAGTGAGCTCTTAACGATTATGTTACCTACAGCTTTGTTCATATTAATGAGAACAATCAATTAACATAAAAATTAAATAAGTGAATAATTAATTATGACAAGAATTAAAACACAATTTCAGACTTTGATAACAGTAGAGTTAAAAATACTTTTCTGTCTCAGCATTAAATACAATGGGCTAAATTAAAAATAACCTGTTGCCAAAGAGACAATTAGTGCATACGGTGGTGACTCTGTGGGTTCCCTTATAGAAATACTCTCTGTGGGGTTTTCAAGGCACCTCCAAGTGAGTTTGAACTGCTGGCCTTTCATTAATAATTGAACACTCTGCTATGTCTCCAGGGCCTCCAGGCTTACAATAGCCCTGTGTTAAACAATATTGATCCTATGCTAAACAATACTGAGAACAAGAAAAATAACAGCTTGATCCAAGAAAAACTTGCTTCAGGAAAATAGACCAATGACTCAGCTAAAATAGTCTATTTAGCAAAATTAACAGTTATCCTAACATCTCAAGACTAATAGACACATAAAGACTCTCAGCAGGATCCCAACAAGCTAAATTGAATGACATAACTGTATCCACCTCAGATTATTTTCTGCTTAGCAAGATTTACCTTAAAATCATTCAGTCCAGGATCTAAAACTTCTTTATTGTTTGTTCTTAGGTGCCATCGAGTGGGATCCAACACCTTCTAACTGTATCTAAAATACAAACACTCTCTGATCCTGGCCACTCCCATAATCTTCATATTGTTAAATTGAAGTCACTGTGTTAATACATCTCATTGAAGATTCTCAAATGTTCCAAGCATAATATGCTGTTCTGAGGACTGGCCTGTTCTGACAATATCTCCAAATTCACACTTGTTTCTTCTAAGGAGCACTCTGGTTTAGGGTTCTGGAAAGCCCATGGAGCTGTTCTAATTTGTCCTTTATGGTCATTTTGGTCAGAATTGACTAAAAGACATATGCTTATATATTTTATGACTAAAAGTAGAATAGAAGGTCATATGATATGTGCTTTTTAAAAATTTAGTAGATGATGAAAAATAGCTCCCTACATTGGTTGTTATAATTCAAATTCCATCTAGAAGCTTATGGTGTTTCATTTATATCATTGCCGGTACTTGGAATTATTAGACTTGGAAAACACTTCTAAAAGTTAACTGATAATTTATTGTAATTTAGTTTGTTTTTCTTGCTTATTAATTGATTTCCTATCAATTCACTGTTCATACCTTTCATATTTTAGTTTTCTATTTGGTCATGTGCTTTTTTATATTAATTTTTAGATGTTCTATAAGTTTTACATTATCTATTTTTTAATTACATGTGTTTCAAATATTCACCTCAGTTTTGTGTCATCTTTTTATTTCCCTTGCATGGTATATTTGAAAATAGGTTTTTATGCAATAATTGATCATTTTTTCTCATTATATTTTTATCTTGCTCAAGATAAAAAAGGAACTTCTTTATTCTTATTTTTACACATTTGCTTTAAATATTTAGATTTTTAGTTGACCACAAATTGATTTTTGTCTATGATAAAAGTTAGCAATTGATCTCACTTATTCCCAAATGCTGTTGTTATGTGCCGTTGAGTTGCTTGTGACTCATAACAACTCTGTGTACAACAGTCCTACAACAGCCCTGCTCTATCCTGTGTCAGCCCAATTATCTGTGATGCACATAACCCCATTTCCCCAGTCACTGAATCAATCCATCTCATTGAAGGTCTTCTTCTCCTGTGCTGTCCCTCCACCCTTGCAAGCATGACTTCCCTCTCTAAGGCCTGGTCCCTCCTTACAACAAATCCAAATTATGTCAGGTGACGCTTACGAATCCTTGCTTCTAAGGAGCAGACTTGTTTTACCCTTTCTTGGATGAACATGTTTTTTCTCCTAGCAGTCCATGGTGTATTCAATACTCTTCTCCAGCATTACAGCTCAAAGGCTTCAATTCTCCTTCTATCATCCCTAGTCATTGTCCAGATCTCTGATACATAGCAAGGGATTGCAAAGACACATCTCAATCTCCAGACTGACATCATTGCTGTTCAGTACTTTGAAGAAGTTTCTGGCAACAGACTGTCCGAAAGCAATTTGTTTTTTAGTTTCCTAGCTGCTGGTACCAAGAGTGTTGATTGTGGAACTGAAGCTGTTAAAAATCTCAATCTCTTCATCATCTATCATGATGCTGCCAATCAATCCAGTGGTGAGAATCTTTGTTTCCTTGATGTTGAGCTTTATTCTACATTGAAGGCTGCAGTCCTTGACCTTCTGTAGCAAGCACTTCAAGAGTCATTTCCCCCTATAGAAATGACTAAGTTTCTCAGCATATTTCTATCATATATCACATTTTTATATCTGTTGCTCTAGATCAGGTTTTAACAATGGAATTTTAGTCCATTTTTATAAAGCACATACTGTTTTATGTATTATAGAACCAACACTATCCTTTCTTAAATAGTATATTCAGCACCATGGACTTGATTCTTACTCATGAAGTCCCTCCACGGGATTTTTAAGACTGTAAATTTTAAGAAGAGGAGTCAACTTCATCTTATTCTATTGTCTGACCAGCGAGCAGCTCAATATCGAACCCTGTATACCATCATGGCTTCATTTAATACATGATAATATCATTGTTTTATTATATTTAGAAAAGCAAACAATCTCCTTTGATTATTACTCCCAAGTTTTTGGGTTTTGTGTGCAAATTTTCCCCTCAAATCTACTTGCCTATAATTTTTGAAGTTAGCTAAAAACACAAAATGAAGTAAAACCAACAAATATAGAAAAACTCTCCAAAATAAAAATAGACCTCATTGTAATTTTATTAACATTACACCAATTGTTAATTTGGGAACTTTTTTTTAATGACAGCCAATCTTTACGTTCACAAGCTCAGACTAATGGCTTTTCTTTTATAGTATTGTAGCAACTGTGACTATGCACTGTTTTGACTACCTACTGTTGACAGGATAGCTGATGGATGAAAGCCGCAGCAGCTACTTTCTAGTTCCACTACTATCCTCAGGTTGCTCCGGCTACACTTCCCCAGGTAGTTCCCAGCCATGGCTGAGAATAACAGGGTACTACTGATGCAAACCAATTCATGTTTGATGTAGGGCTCTTTTGACAGGTCTGGCAGAAACTCTTTTGACATGGGTCTGACAGAAACTTCCTCAGAACTTCTCTGTGATCTGAGATGTTTCCTAACCAATGGATTGCTTCAGACATCTCTGACCTGCTCCCTTCTCCTTTATCCTTCACGTATCTCTTCTAAAGAATCCAGCACATTGTAATCATATATTAGATTGCTCCTTGAAAAGTCTGTACAAGCATAAATATATTTTTAAAAGTTGTATCATTTTCTTCAGACAGTATTTCCACATTATTGTAAGATTATTTTAATAAACATTTAAATTTTCAATTATACCTCTTGTTTGTTGTTGGAGTAGAAAGACTGAACACAGGGATCAGCATGCATCTTTGAAATCTAATCTAGATTTTCTTAAATGCATGTATTAGTAGAATCTATAGAATAGCCTACATTGAACTGACTGTTGGCTAACACGACCATTTTTCACCTCTGTAAAATGTACTCAAACATCACACTTTCTTCCCTCTGTAAAACATGCTACAGCATTATGAATGCTCACAGT
>NW_006399878.1:5034131-5039537 GCF_000299155.1 Elephantulus edwardii | reverse complement strand
AGCACCACAGCTCAAAGGCATCAACTGTCCTTCTGTCCTCCCTAGTCATTGTCCAACTCTCTGAAGCATAACAAGCGAATGCAAAGACCATGGCCTGTATCAGGCGCACCTTAATCTCCAGAGACTCGTACTCTTTGTTTTATAAAATGAATCACCTCTGATCATATACATTGTGTTTTATATAATAAATTACTATTCAGCTATGGATACATATATCCCTCCATATATGCAAATTTCCATTGGACCTTTTCAATTCCTTTACCCCCCCCCCATTTGCCCACTAATCTCTGCTATCCTAGTGATTTTCCCCTCTTCTCCTTTTTTGCTCACTCCTTTCTCCCTTTCCTTTTCCACTTTTGAACATTTATATGCATTTGCTCAGGTATCTTTGTACTTTTACAATATTGGTTGTTGTTACATCCACTTTATATAACTTATAAACTTACATATGACTGCAACTCGTAGTGACTCTATGTACAATAAGTGTGAAGACTGCTGGCTTATTGATTCCAACACTTCTACACCCATTGCCACAATGACTATGTTAATCCATCTTATCAAGGTTTTCCTCTCCTGTGTTGTCTCTCCACCCTTCCAAACATGATGTCCATCTCTAAGGACTGGTCCTTCCAGACCACATGCCCAATGTATGTGAGATGGAGTTTCAGAATCCTTGCCTCCAGGGAGAAACTTGGTTTCACATTCTCCAAGACTGACCTGTTTGTTTTCTTGGCAGTCTTTTCCAGCACCATAGCTCAAAGGCATCACTTCCACTTCTGTCATTCTTAGTCATTGTCAAGTTCTCTAATGTTATAGCAAATAATTGCAAAGACCATGACCTGGATCAGGTACACCTTAGTCTCTACACTGCCATCATTGCTCTTTAACACTTGGCGAGATCCCCGACAGCTGATTTCCTCAAAGTAATTCATTTTTATTTCCTGATGGTTGGCGTCAGGAGTATTGATTGTGGAGCTAAGGAAGCTGAGATTAACAAACTCAATCTTTTCTCTATCTATCATGGTGTTGCAAATTGGGCCAGTGGTGAGAATCTTTGTCTTCTTGATTTCAGGCTGGTCTTCAATTCATATTGAGGATTATAATCCTTGACATTCTGCAGAAAATGCTTCAGGTCCTCCTCAGCTTTGGCAAGCAAAGTTGTGTAATCTGAACCTCACAGGATGTTGAGAAATCTTTCTCCAATCCTTATAAAGTCCTGAATCCTGAATGTTCTGTTCTGCATATGTTGTTGTTATTGTTGTTGTTATGTGCCGTCAAGTTGCTTGTGACTCATAGTGACCCTATGTAATACAGCCCTAAACCCTGCTCTATCCCTTGCCAAGCTTATTGTCTCCGACACACCCACCCCCATTACACCAGTGATGGAATCAGTCTATCTCATCGAGGGTCTTCCTCTCCTGCGCTGTCTCTACCCTCCCAAGTATGACGTCCCTCTCCAAGGACTGATCCCACCTTGCAACATGTCCAAAGTATGTCAAATGGAGTTTCAGAATCTTTGCCTCCAAGGAGCAGTCTGGCTTCACCCTCTCCAGGATGAACTTGTTTGTTCTTCTAGCAGTTTATAGTATATTTAATACTCTTCTCCAGCACCAAAGCTTAAAGGCATCAACTCTTCTTCTCTCATCCCTAGTCATTGTCCATCTCTCTCATGCAAAGCAAGTGATTGCAAAGACCATGTCCTGTATCAGTCACACCTTAGGCTCCAGACTGACATCGTTGCTCTTTAGTATGGAGACAGAACATATCCCTGACACACTCCTTTCCTGATTTTTAGCCTTGCAGTATTTCCTTGTTTTGTTCTGACAACTACTTCCTGGTCCAATATAGTTTTCATGTGAGCACGGTCAAATGTTCTGGGATTCCCATTCTTAAGGTTAGCCACACTTTTTAATCACCCATACAGTCAAATGCCTTTGCATAGTCAATGAAACACAAATAGAGCTTCTGGTAATCTCTGTTTTCTGCCAAGATCTATCTGACATTTGTACAATGTCTGTAGTGCTGCTGCCTCTTCTAAATCAGGTTAACATTTCTGGTAGTTCTCTTTTAATGCACTATTTCAGTCATTTTTGGATAATGTTCAGTAGGATTTTACTTGCATGCAATATTAGTGACACTATTCAATAATTTCCACATTCTTTTTTTCAAATGGGAATAAACAGGGATCTCTTCCATTCAGCTGACCAGGTAGTTAGCCTCCAGATTTCTACCAGATTTTTTGACACAACCTGGTAAGCATGTCTTGGGTAGTGTCGGTTTGTTGATATATATCAACTGGTATTCCATCAATTCCTGGGATCGTGTTCTTTGCCAATTTCTTTAGAGCAGATTGAACTTACTTGTTCATTACCAATACCTCTTGATCACATGATGTTTTATGAAATTCTTCTGAGTCAGCAAGCTGCTGTTTTTGGTACAATGAATGTGTATTTGTTCCATCTTCTTTTGTTGCTTCCTGAATCATTCAATATTCTACTCTTCTGCATTTATTATTATAAGACTTTTACTTATCATAATGCTCTCTAGACTCTCCCATGTTGCATAGTATTTTATGAAATAATATTTTTCTTAGTGCTGAATAGTATTCTACCACATGAATGTACAATTTCTCAATCCAGTGGTTTGTAAATGGATGTGTGGGCTGTTTCCATTTTCTTGCAATTGTAAATAGTGTTTTTATGAACATGTTGTTGTTGTTGTTAAGTGCCGTCGAGTCGCAGGCGACTCATAGTGACCCTATGAAGGAGAGTCCTCGATGCTTGGGTGCCTTTCTTCCTCTCTCCAGGTTCATAGGTTTTTGAACCATATGTTTATTAACATAGGTGTACATATTTTCATCTTTATTTCAGTTCTACTTTCCTTGGGGTATATTCCTTGCACTGCAATAGCTGGATCATAGGGATTTTTTATGTTCTGCGATTTGAGGAAATTCTAAACTGCCTTCCATAGAGATGTACCATTTTACAATCCCACCAACAGTGTGTGAGAATTCAAATTCCTCTACATCTACTCTAATATTCATTGCCTGCTGTACTGTTACACTTTGCTACTGCTGCTGGTGTGAGATGGTATCTCACTGTTATTTTGATTTGCATCTCTCAGATTGCTAGTGATTTTGAACATTTCTTTCTGTCTGTGATATGGAGCTTTCGTGGCTTAGAGGTAAAAAGTTGTTCTGCAATCCAAAAGGCATTCAGTTTGAATCCACCAGCTGCTCTGTATGAGAAAGAGGAATCATTTCCTCCCTTGTGATTTACTACCTCTGAAAACTTGCTGGAGAATGAGCTATGGGTCCATTCCCTTTCAAAAGCAAAGAACAACAAATGTCCTAAAAGAGCCCTGGAGGGACAATGCACTACTAATGGGAAAGTTTGTGATCGGAATCCATTATGTGCTCCATGGAAGTAAAGTCAGCAGCCTTCTCCAGCAAAGATTTACAGCCTTGGAAATCAGATGGAAGACTGCTCTGAGTACAAACTGAGCCAATGACAAATAGTGTTGGTTTC
The DNA here is from genome assembly GCF_000299155.1 of Elephantulus edwardii. Taxonomy (NCBI): domain Eukaryota; kingdom Metazoa; phylum Chordata; class Mammalia; order Macroscelidea; family Macroscelididae; genus Elephantulus; species Elephantulus edwardii. Next base: position 5,036,010 of record NW_006399878.1, on the reverse strand, counting down.
TTTTATGTGCCTTAGAGTCATCTGTTTTTCAACAACTGCTAAAATTTGCAAAAGTCCTTATCTTAGTGCCCTCCCTGTGTTTTGTCCCTACACTCTTCGGTTCCAAAATCTTACTATATTTGTGAAAGAAATATCTCTAATTCCAATACCTCATTTGTCATCCAAAAACCTCATAATAATATTGTTGCTGTTTAATATCAAGTTGGAAAACTTTGCTTCTTTCCTCTCAATAATATGTATTTGTATTACTAATTCTTATCTCCAGTGTGCAAAAGTCACTGTTTCTGAGATTGTACTGTTCAATTTGTAGAAAGGTTAACCACAGAAAATGATTTATAACAATTTTCAGCCTCCCTACTATTTAAGTTGCAAAGTGATTTACACTGTATGTAATTTATTAAAATGCACTGTGAGAATTCAGAAAATATTCAGAGCACCCACTTACTATGCCCTGGCATGAACACTCAGGAAAGGTTATGGCTCCTCAGCTAAGCAGATGTTAAAGTCATTTAAAGGTTTATGGTAAAGTTCAAAAATACAATTATTACTCTATAGAGACTTCAACACAGTGCTTAGATAAAGGGTATGATATGAAAGCAATGAGTGATACTTTATAGGAACAAATACTTTTTATGGACTATTAACAATTCTGTGCTAGAACTAGTAGTTATTCACATTATCTTCTAAATGGAGCATTGCTAAGATGTACTGGACTGTAACATTATGTATTATATTACTAGTAGAATAAAGTGATAAAAGATTTGAACTGTTCTCAAATAATAGTGGGAGAGAGACTACAGGATCGATGAGTTTTATGTACAAGATAGATAGGGAGTGAGTAAAGATAGCTTTAGGTCTTCTGAATGATGACTGGGAGACATAATAAAGACTACTGTTTTCTTTGGGCCCAAATAATAAGTGATATATCAGCAACTGGGCCCAAATAATAAGTGATATATCAGCAACTGGGACAGAGGAACTGTTTTTGTCTCTTTTAAAGGAGCAAGACGTAATTAAAGTTTATTGGACCAGGGACTGAGGTTAGGACAAAGGGATATATATGGTGTTGATCCAGACTAAATAGAACCACAGGATGCCAACAAGCTTGACAGGACTCCTGCCCCAGTCTACTAGAGAATACCTGTATAATCAGATGCTGAAGCACACAATCAATAAGTCATGTTTCAGGCCAGGTAATGGGAGTTTGAAGATGGGGCTTCTAGAGGTACAGAGACATTGAAGACTCTCAAGAATACAAGATGGAAACCAGGAATATGATTGCATAATTTCTTTTAGTTGATGCTTGCTCATTGGGGATTATGTTTCTAATATATTTTTCAGTCATAGTTCAAGAACTGGACAGACTGAGTCATTGAATAAGAATGTGCATTTACTTGCTAAAGCCTTCTAAAAATATCAATAATAAATTTGACACATCTGTAACTTAAGTAATACTTACGTCCTACATTTTATTTTCTAGATCTATCTTATTAATATTTGGGTTTTTGCAAAATTTCCAATGAAGTTAGTTTTTGGTAAATTCATAATCTTGCTTTCACTTAAAAATTAACCTTTAACATGTGAGAGAATACTATTTTAGCATTTTATAATATATCCTCTTAGAAACAATGCTAACACATCAACTTCCCTTGGAGACAGCCCAACTAAACTTAAGAGATACTGGTCAAAAGAAAAATGTCAGCAATCAACGTTTTTGGAATCACAGAAGCCAAGAAAGCTTAAGATACAAGCTGTCAGATCATGGGTTGGACAATGGAAGATATTTTCTGAAGGGACTTGGCAGATGAGAAGGGTTATCCTGGTGGAGGATGGAGCTGGGAAGTAAGTGGGTCAAGGCTCTGGGCTAAGGGTGGGGTCA
>NW_006399878.1:5028879-5030066 GCF_000299155.1 Elephantulus edwardii | reverse complement strand
CCCGATTGCTGGAGAACCTGAGTTAAGTTTTCATTGTTCTTTTTCCCTTTCCTTTCTTTTTTTCTGTGGTTGCTTATTGATATGAACTAACCCTTTTGGACTGCTTTAGCTGTATTGCAGAGGTTTTGATATGATGTATTTTTATTTTCTTTTGAGGGACTTTTTTTAGTTTTTATTTTTCTCTATAAACCAGTTGTGCTTAAGCAAGGTGTTATTTAGTTTCCACATAGGTGCTCTTTTATCCTCAATTCTCTTGTTGCTAATTTTTATCTTTATGACATTATTCTCTGAAAACATACTTTGTATAATTTTAACATTATTTTTAATTTATTGAGGCTGGCTTTGTTTCTTACTATCTGGTAAATTTTGGAGAACTTACTGTATGCACTTGAGAAGAAAATAAACTGAGGGGTTTTATTTTGGTGACTTATCGTTCATATCTAATGGACAGGTTTGCTGGTTACAGGATTTTTAGCTGGCTTATTATTTTGGCTGGCAGGATTATTGTTTTCTTTGAACCTTTTATATATATCATCTTTATTAACAAAATCATTGATATGATATATCATAATGATGCAGAAGACCAGGAAACATAGCCTTAGGTATGAATTGCATCTTAAGATCAAGAAAACAAAGATTCTTACCAGTGGACTGATAGGCAACATTATGATGAATGGAGAAAAGACTGAAACTGTCAACAGCTTCATCTTACCTGGATTTACAATTAACACCCTTGGTACCAACATTCAGGAAATAAGGAAATACATCACACTGGGAAAATTTGCAATTAGGGACCTCCCCAAATTATTGAGGAGTAACAATGTTAGTTTGAAGAGTAAAATGCATCTGATTCAGGCCATGGTCTTTCCAATCATCTATTAAGCATCTGAGAGTTGGCCAGTGAATAAGGATGACAGGAGAATAACTGATGCATTTGAGCTGTGGTGTTGGAGAAGAACACTGAACATCCCATGGGTGGCTAAAAGAACAACCATATATGTCTTGGAGAGGGTGCAGCTGGAGTGGTCTTTGGAGGTGAGAAAGCTGAGGCTTCACTTAACAGATTTTGGTCATGTTCCTAGGAAGGACTATTCCTTGAAGCAAGACTTTTCAGCAGGAAGTAGCTAAGAGAATACGCTGTCCCCTTTTCCTTATGAATCAGGGTGAAGTCTCTCTCAGGGAGGAGT
>NW_006399878.1:5008248-5027959 GCF_000299155.1 Elephantulus edwardii | reverse complement strand
TATTTTTATATTATTGAACTTTTTGTTAAATTTATACAGGACAAATTTTTTTTTCTTGTCGTGCAAATAATATTTAATCATATATTCATTTTAAGCAGTTCTATTCCTCATCTGTTTCAATTCAGGGTACATAATTTATCCCCTCTTTTCTTTTTTTAAATAATTTTAATGAGCATTTACAGAGATTTTGGGTTTCCATTCATTCATTGCTGCACTTCTTTCCCCCCAGCCCCCTCAGTTCGCTCCTCTCTTTCAAAAGTAAAAGAAACACTATTTTATTGACCCTTTTATTAACTTTAAGCAGAAAAAAAGAGAAAACAAAGACAAGTCACCTCAATGAGAGAAACTGTTGGCATGATGCTGAAGGAGTCGACCAAATCACACACTTGCATGTATAGGAGTGGGGACAGAGAAAGTTTCCCCGAGTCATAATTGTTATAGTGTTCTATTCAATCTATTGTGTAACATACTTGCCCGAAGCTGGGTATGCAGAGGCAGTAAATCATACCAGAAGAGATTGCCCATCCTTTTCCCGCCTAACAGCTGGTAGATGGAAACTGTGTGCTTTTGGGACTGCAGTGCAGCTTCTTACCCCTAGGCCATCAGAGCTGCCTAGATCATAGTTGTTGTTGAGTAAGGTCAACGGAACTGACCCATAACTGACCCATAATTTAATCCTCAGAGGTGGTTTAATCACATGGCAGGAGACAGCTCATCTTTCTCCTGAAGAACAGCTAGTAGACTGTAACTGTGTGCTTTGGGATTACAGCACAGGTCACCAGTGCTCCCTAGAAAATAGAGAAAGGTAAAATTTGTCACCATTCTTTGAATACATGCACAAATACTGGTTGAAAAAAATCTTGTGGGGGGGGAGGGCTGGGCAGGGAGAAAAGTGCAACAATGAATGAATGGAAATCCAAAATCACTGTAAGTGTTCATTAAAATTATTAAAATTAAAAAAATTTTAAAAAAGACATAACAGTAGGAAGGGTGGAGGGTCGGTGAAGGAGAGGAAGACCCTCAACCGCATAGATCGACAAGGTGACCGCCACAGTGGGTTTTTGGGTATCAGGAAGTGTTAGGATGGCACAAGATAGACCAGAGTTCAGATATTTTGTTTATAGGGTTGCTATGTGCCTAACAAAAACAACAACATATACCATCCCATGTTTTTTTCTTTCTGATGTGTTTTCTGTTGAGGTATCAGAGCTTAATCTAATTGATTCTTCTTTGTAGATTACTCTTTTGCTATTCTCACACTGATTTTCGTAATCTAACCTATTTTTTTTAATTTTAGAGTTTGTCAATAGTAATCATTTTTGTTGTTGTTATGTGCTTTTGAGTCATCTGTGACTCATAGTGACCCTATGCACAACAGCCCTAAACCCTACTCTATTCTGTGCTGATCTTCTTGTCTCTGACACACCTACCCCCATTACCCCAGTCACTGAACTAATCCATATCATCAAGGGTCTTCCTCTCTTGTGTTGTCCATCCACCCTCTCAAACATGACATCCCTCTCCAAGGACTGGTCCTGCCTTGCAACGTATTCAAAGTATGTCAGACAAAGCTTCAGAATCATTGCCTCCAAGGAGCAGCCTGGTCTTACCCTCTCTAGGACCAACCTGTTTGTTCTCCTAGAAGTCCTTGATATATATATTCAATACTCTTCTCCAGCACCGCAATTCAAAGGAATCGATTCTCCTATCATCCCTAGTCATTGTTCAGCTTTCCGATGCATAACAAGGAATTGCAAAGGCCATGGCCCAGATCAAAGACTTTAGTCTCCAGACTGACATCTTTGCTGTCCAGTACTTTAAAGAGGTCTCTGACAGCAGATTTTTCCAATGGAATTCATCTTTTAATTTCCTGGCTACTGGGACCAAGAGTGTTGATTGTGGAGCAAAGCAAACTGTGGCTGTTAACAATGTCAATCTCTTTTGTGATGATTGGAGGAATTCCAGTTCAATTGATGTCATCCCACATCATTCTAATGTTTTCTTCAGGTAGCCTAGTGGTAAGTTGCTGTTTGCAATCCCAAAGGCATATAGTTCAAATCTAGCTGATTCATAAGAGAAGGATGGAAAATCTCTTTCCATGTGATATACATTTTCTGGAAATCCACTGGAAGGTCAACTATGGGTAGATTCCATGTTGACAGCACAAAACAAGTTCTCATTGAGGCTCTTACCTTCTTATTCATTGATTCGTTCTTTAATATCTTCTAATCTGTTTTTGTTTGTTCTTTTTGTTTTGTTTTGTTTTTGTGCCTCCATCATGTTGAGAATTTCTGTCATTTTAGTCTTGATATTCTGGACTGCCTTTCTGTCCTTTTCTGTTGTTTCTAATACTGTCTTGATTGTATCCTCTCTGCTCTGTGTAGTGCTGATTTTCCCTTCCTTGTTGCTGTTGACTTAAGGCTTCAAGTTTTTCTTCCAGAATTTACAACTACTTCTGTATCAGTTCTTGGAACTTCTAGAATTGAGCGTATTTTCTTGCTTTCCTGTTTCTGAGGTACACTGTGTCATCATTTGGTCTGCCTTATTAGGAAAAAGCTTATTTCTTTTCCCCACAGTGTTTGATCTTGCTTATTGCTTCCTTAATATTGTGTGAAATGGATCGAGATTGCTATTTCCCCCCTGAGCTTACAAAGCCTTTGAGGAGAGTTGGAAACTCCCCAGAAATCTTACCTAGGACCTTCCCTTCTAAGACTAGGTGGTTGCTTCTCAATGGTGGTCTCTGCTACCAGTGTATCAGTGTTTTCTCTTGAGGCCCAGTTGGAAGCAGACATTTCCACATTATATCAACAGAATCTTTGCAGAGACTTGAGAGTTCCTGAGAATGCAGAACCCAGAATTGGTACCCAGGACCCTTCCCTCCTTGAGTTTGGGTGACAAGTCATGACATATCTGTGCTTTCTCTTGTGAGTGGGTGAGAGCGGCCACTTCTGCCTTAATCAACAGATTCTTTGCAGAGAGCTAGAAATTTCCTGAAGATGAAGTCCCTGAGGTTGGTGCTTGAGTTCTTCTCTCCCTGAATCAGTTTCCTGTCGATATTTAAAGGAAGAAATTAAGTAAGTCTTCCTCAGTAGAAGATGTTGAAAAGGTGAAAATATGGGTGATGCCACAAAAGTTAATAGACACTTCGGTGCTATATTACAGTTTGAAAGAAAAGAGTAGTTAGGGAAAGAAGTATCTAGAGAACAAAGGGAAAATAGCTAGTCTGAAAAGCAAGATGGGACAAAGAGACATTCCCAAAGGTAGAGAAATCTCAATATCAAGGACATTTCATGTTTAGTACTTTGTTGTTTTTGATGATGAGACTCTTATATGTTACTTTAACTCTTCAGGCTTTGTGTCTGTGATATTTTAGGTTTAATGGAATTCCAGTGGTGTTTGTAATGTTTTTGTTGTTGGGTGCTATCTAGTTGAGTGTGGCCCATAGGGACCCTCTGAACAAAAGATATGAACCCTGTCATGTCCTTTGCCATTCTCACACTTCCTGACATGCTTGAGCCCATTGCTGCTGTCAGTGTGTCAAACCACCTTGTTGGGGGCCTTTCTCTCTTTCACCAATCTTCATCTTTTCAAGCATAATGTCTCTCTCTAAGGAATAGCCCCTCCTAGCAACATGCCAGAAATATGTGAGATGAAGCTTTATCATCTTTTCCTCCAAGAAGCACTCTGGTCACACATTTTCCAAAATATATCTGTTTTTTCTTTTGACATTCCATGGAATCTTTAGTACTCTTTTCCAGCAACACAGCTTAAACACATCAGTTCTTCTTTTATCTTCCTTATTCATTTTCCAGGTCTTAGAAGTAAAAAAAGTGATTGGAAAAATCATGGCCTGCATCAGATGTGCCTTATCCCGAAAATTGACATCACTGCTTCTCAATTATTTGGAGAGATTCCTTACTGCAGGCTTTTACAGTGCAATATATTCCTTTATTTCTTGACTGCTGGTACCAAGGGTATTGATTGTCAATTCAAGTAAGATGAAATTATTGACAACTTCAATCTTTTCTCCATTTATCATGATGTTGCCTATCAGTCCAGTGATAAGAAGTTTTGTTTTGTTGATGTTAAGATGCAATTTTGATTTAAGGCTCCATTCTTTGATCTTCTGCAACAAGTGTCTGTAATGGGGCAATGAAAGAAAAGAAATGTTCACTTGGAATATTAATAATTACCCTTAAACTCAACAAATACAAGAATTAGAACTCAAAAATAACCAGATCATTTTCCATAAAATTAGTAAGAAGACTAGGATTCCCTCTATCCCAGGTGAGGAAATCAATCTAGCCTAATGTAGACTTAAAGAAACTGATTTTACAAGAATTCCCAGTACTAAATATAAGGGGGAAAAATCATTTTTTTCTTTCTAAAACTTAATTATTTTCTTCTAATTTTGTAATTCACTGCATATGTGTGTAGCATTAAAGATCTATTGTTTAAAATGTTTTTCCTAGCCAATATTTAACTGTGTATTTTGTGGTAAAGTATTTATTGTAGTAAGAAGATAGTAGTAGGATGGGATATAAGCGCCAATCTATTAGTCTTATATACACTTATGAAAGCTCAATGCTAGCTCTTTTATTTTTTTGATTCCTACTCTCCTGAGACACTGGGACACAACTCGCTTCCCTATTTACCAGTCTCTGCAACACCAGTCTACATCACCAATAGTCATGTGAGTCAATCCCCTGACAGGTCTTAGTCTCTGTGAGACCTTCCAGCTGACGACTGAATCCAAGGGACATAGAAGAATGGAGGAACTGAATGAAGTAGGAAATTATGTAGTTATAGAGCAGACCGAACATTTGCAACCCTGTAGACTCTGCACTTCTTGTAACTGCTTTGCAACTAGTCTTATGAATACTATCTGACATTAGAATGTATGCTAAATCTTAGAATACCTCTGACATATTTATAATTTTTTAGTGTGGTGAGTTCTTTATATTAGCATCCTATACATTTGGCCTTGGCCCCCAGGTCCCCATTCTGACCTGAGTATGGAGGGCTTGTCTGTGTAGATGCCCACAAAAATCTGCTCCTGACCTGCTTGAGAATGAAAAACTAAGGAAGAGGGGAGTGGCATTCATAATGACAAAGACAATTTAAAGGTTTATACTGAAATACACTGTTGTGAATGATAGGATATGACTAAAATGTATATGCACCAGCATGTAAAGCCAAATATGTGGAAATTGTGGATATCTAGCAAATTTCATAGACAGAATTGAATAAAGAAATGCAATCAAGAGACATTCATCATTATTAGAGACTGGAATGTAAATCCTGGAAATGATAAAGAAGGCATGGTTGTCAGAAAGTACAGATTTGGTGACAGAAATTAAACAGAAGAGTTAATGAGTGAATTCTAAACATTCAATGATTTAGTGATAGCAAATACCTTTTTTAGGAAACACAAACGTAAACTTTATACATAGACCTTACCTGAGGTCAGCGTAGGAATCAGATTGACTATAGATGTGGAAAGACTCATTGGAGAAGCTCAGTTCAGGAACCAGAACCAGTCCAGATGCTGACTGTGAAACAGATCAATTACTCATGAGCAAGTTAAAATTAAAACTGAAGAAGATGAATAAAAATCCATAAGAAGAAAATTATGACCTTGAATCTATTACACTTGGGTTAAAAAAATCATCTTAATACCGATTTTGAGGCATTGATCATAAATGATCGAAGATCAGAGGAGCTGTGGAATGAAATCAAGGATATCATCCATGAAGAGAGCATTGGTCATTATAAAGATGAAGGGGAAAGAAAAATTCAAAATGTATGTCAGAAGAAACTATGAAAATTGTATTAGAGCATCAAGAAGCTAAACTAAAGGGAAGAAATGCTGAAGTAAAAGTGCTGAACAGACTTCAGAGGACATCTAGAGAAGATAAAGCAACGTTTTATAACAAAATATGCAAAGGGATTCAGTCAGAGAATAAGATGGGAAAACTTCATTCAGTACATCTCAAGCTGAAAGAATTAAAAACAAATTCAAGCCTCAAGCTGCAATACTGAAAGATGCCATGAGTAAAATACTGAATTACCTGAGAAGTATTAAAAGAAGATGAAAGAACACACAGAATCATTGTACAAAAAAAAACCCCAAACAAACCCCAAAACTGATTAACACTGAAAAATTTTAGGAAGCGCCAAAGGTAATGAAAGAAGTACAAGCTGAGCTGAAGACTCTGGCTAAAAATAAGGCTGCAGGAATAGATGGGATACTGATTGACATTTTTCAACTAACAGATGCTACACTGGATATGCTCACCAGATTATGTGAGGAAAATTGGAGGACAACACATGGGCTTACTAACTGGAAGAGATCCATATATTTCTCATTCCTAGGAAAAGTGATCTAATAGAAAGTGGTATTTGGTGAATAATGTTAATATTACTGGCAAACAAATACTGCTGAAGATCACTGAAAAATAACTAGAATTCAGCTGTCAGAAGTTCAAGATGATTTAGAAGAGGATGTATCACTAAGGATATTATCACCAATGGCAGATGGATTCTGGTTGAAAGCAGAGATTATCAGAAGAATTATCGGTGTTTTATTCACTATGCACAGTATTTAACTGTGTGGATCACAACAAATCATGGCTAACACTGAAAAGAATGGGAATCTCAAAACACTTATTTGTGCTCTTGCAGAATCTATACCTAGACCAAGACATCGTTATCAGAATGAAAAAGGAAACATTGTTTCATTTTAAAATAGGAAGGATGTGCATTAGGGGTGTATTTCTTCTCCTTACCTACTCAATTTATACGCTGAGCAAATAATTCATGAAGCTGAAAGACTCATCAACGCCACTATGCTGATGACACAAACTTGCTTGCTGAAAGCAAAGGAGACCTGAAGCACTTAGTGCAGAAGATCAAAGACTACAGCCTTCAATATGAATTGCATATTAACATGAAAAAGACAAAAATCCCTAAAAATGGGTTCGTGGGCAACTTCATGATCATTTGAGAAAGGATTGAAACTGTTAACGATTTCATCTTGCTTGGATTCATAGTCAATACACTTGGCACCAGCAGTCAGGAGATAAAATGTATTGCTTTGTGCAAGTCTGCTGTCAGAGATCTTTCCAAAATACCAAAGAGCAGTGATAACAGTTTGAAGACTAAGCTGTGCCTGATTCAGGCTGTGATCTTTTCAATTACTTGTGATCTGTCTGAGAACTAGACAATGAATAAGGATGACAGAAGAAGAATTGATGTTTTTGAGTAGTGGTATTAGAGAAGAGTTCTGAATATTCCATGAACTGCCAAAAGAATGAATAGGTATGTCTTGGAAAGGTTAAGCTGAAGGCTTTGGAGGCTAGGATGACAAGGCTTCATCTCCCATACTTTGGACATGCTGTTAGAAGAGGCTTCTTGGAAAAAGATATCATGCTTGGAAGGAAGGAAGGTCAGTGGAAGAGAGGAAGACCTCAATCAAAATGGATTTACATGGTAACTGGAGCAATGAGCTCAAGTGTATCAGAAATAGTGAAGATAGCACAGAATAAGATGGAATTTAGGTTTGTTGTTCATTAGATAACTATGAGTTCCTGGCACATAACAATGGCAACAACAGTAACAACACTCTTGGCACTAGCAGCCAGGAAATCAAAAGGTCAATTGATTTGGGAAAGTCTCCTGTTAGGGATTGCCCCAGAGTGCTAAAGAGCAATAATGCCAATCTAGAGACTAAGGTGTGCTTGATCCAAACCATGAGCTAATCAATTACTTACTATGCATCTGAGAGCAATAATTAAGGATTATAGAAGATGAATTGATGCCTTTGAGTTGTGGTGTTAGGCAAGAATGTTGAACATATCATGAACTTCTAAGAAAACAAACAGGTCTGATCTGAAGAAGGTGAAACCAAGTTGCTCCTTGGAGACAAATAGTGTGATGTTCTGTCTCACATATTTTGGGCATGTTGCTAGGATGGGCCAGTCTTTAGAGGAGGAAATTGTAGTTGGAAGGGTTAAGAGTCAGCATAGGAGAAGAAGAAGTTGTGTGAGATGTATTGACACAGTGACTATGGAAATGGGGGCAGATGTTTAGAGACAGTGAGATTGGTTCAAGATAGCACAGGGTTGGGAACTATTATTCAGAGGTTTCTATGATCTATAGGTGACTTGATTCACATAACAACAACTGTATAAATACTTGTCATAAAATTGATTTCATCAGACTCTATGGAGGAATTAAAGTTAAAATACTCAGAAATAAAATAAGTATACATATTCACATTATATGTATACATAAATACATATTCAATCTGCATGCTGAGCAGATTATTCGAGAATCAGGACTCTATGAAGAGAAGTGTAGCACCAGGATTGAAGGCAGATTCATCAATAACCATCATTATGCAGATGACACAGCCTTTCTTACTGAAAGTGAGATGGACATGAAGCACTTGTTTTCAAAGATCAAGGAATGCAGCCTTCGGTATGGATTGCAGCTCAGTAACAAGAAAATAAAGATTCTTAGCATTGGATGGATAGGGAAAATTATGATGGACCTAGAGGAGATTGAAACTGTCATCAACTTCATCTTGCTTGGATCCATAGTTAAGACAGTTGGCACCAGCAGTCAGGAAGGCAGGAAACTGGAAAAATTTGCATTTAGGGACTTCTCCAAATTATTGAGGAGTAATAATGTCCGTTTGAGGACTAAAGTGCTTCTGATTCAGGCCATAGTCTTTTGAACCACTTGTTAGGCACCTGAGAGCTGCATAATGAATAAAGATGACAGAAAAATAATTGACGCCTTTGAGCTGTATTGTTAGAGAAGAGCACTGAATATTTCATGGACAGCCAAAAGAAAAATCATATAAGTGGGTGCAGCTGGAGTGCTCTTTGGAGGCAAGAATGATGAGGCATCTCTTCATATGCTTTAGGCACGTTTCTAGGAGGTGCTATTCCTTGCAGAGGGACATAATGTTGGAAAGGGTGGTGGGTAGGGAAAGAAGAGAAAGCCCCTCAACCAAGTGGATTGACCTGGTGACTGCAGCAATGAGCTCTTATGTGTTAGGAAGTGTGAGGATGGCACAGGATAAAGGCAGGGTTCAGATCTTCCATTCATAAGGTTGTTATGACTTTTCTTTGACTCAACAGTACCTAACAACAATAACAACATGTGCATATAGACATTGTTAGGTGTCACTGAATGGAGTGAGTCTCATAGCGATCCTATAAACAGCTGACTAAACCCTCCCCTATTCTATACCATCTTCTTCACCTCTTACAAGCTGGAGTGTGTTTCTGTTGTCACTGTGTCAATCCATCTTGATGGTATTTTTCCTCTCCTTCTCTGACCTTTCATCTTTCCAATCATTTTATCATTTTTCTTGTAATAGCCTCACCTAACTATATGTCCAAAGTATGCAAGATGAAACTTCTCCATTTTTCCAGCTAAGGAGCACTTTGGCTGCACTTTCTTTTTTGGAAATCTATGGGATATTTAGTACTCTTCTCTAGTACCAAAAGTCAAATGCATCAATTTTTCTGTCATCCTTATTAATTATGCAGCTCTATTAATGTGTAGCAGGTGACTGAGAAGATCATGCCAAATCAGGTGCACCTTAATCTTTAAACTGACAACACTTCTTTTAAGCATTTTGGAGCCATCCCTAATCATGAACTTGCCCATTGCAATATGTCTCCTTATCTCCTGCTTGTTATTACCAATGATGTTGATTGTTGATCAAAGCAAGAGGAAATAATTGGCAGCCTCAATACTTTGTCCTCTATAATATTTTATTTTGGTCCCATAGTGGGGATTTTTGTTTTCTTGATGTTGATATATAATCCTGTGGTATTAAGGGCTTACTGTTCAAATAGCTTCATTGTATTTGACTTTGCTGTGTGGATGGGTGGAAATATGCATATAGGATATATTAACTTCTCCACAAGGGGATTGGCTGGCTAGTCTTGTCATTAAATTATGTGGATCCAGCAGCAAAAAGAGGAACCTCACCACTCTCAAAAAGGAAGCAAGAGAATGCAACTTGTCCTCGAGACCAGAGATTCTTGCACCGGCCAGACTATGGTCTTTGGGAGCAATGGACATACAGCCATAGTAGAGAACCAGAGACATGACATGACACAGTTGGCCTTAGAACTGATACACTGTTGGATCAGAGGTGAGAGCATTTTGTTCAAGTTTGTTTGAGGAGTACGGGATGGGGAGTGGGAAGAGCCATAATTGACAGGACTGAACTCTGGATTAAAGCCATAAGGCTCAAGGCTAAGGAGTCTTTGAGCACATTTTGGAAGCTGTCCTGACTATATTCTGCTACTAGCCTGGATTATAATCTTTTTACTTTCTTAATACTATTCTGTGTGATCTATGAGCTATATCACATTGGATTTTAGACTCGGTTAAGTAATAAGATTGGTGTTGAGATAAGTAGAAAGTTGTAGAACATGTCTGACCTCATGGGAATTGGTTTTGTGTTGTTGATATTGTTGACAGGGACAGTTCTTCCTTGTGAAGTTGGTAAAGGTCAAATATGGCTATCCCCACATTACACTTGTTCTTTTTACAAATCCATACTGAAGAAATGCATGCTGAAAGTGAGGAGGACTTGAAGCCCTTGTTGTAAAAGTTCAAAGATTATGGCCTTCAATATGGATTGCACCCCAATATCAAGAAAACAAAGATTCTTAATGCTGGGCTGATAGGCAACATCATGATAGATGGAAATAACTTAAACTGTCAATAACTTCAACTTACTTGGATACACAATTAACACCCTTGGTGCCAGCAGTCAAGAAATCAGGAGACACATTCCATTAAGAAAGTCTGCAAGAGTAATGATGTCAGTTTGAGGACTAAGGTGCATCTGATTCAGGCCATGGTCTTTCCAATCACTTGTTATGCATCTGAGAGCTGTACAATGAATGACAAAAGAATTGATGTCATAGAGCTGTGTGGTGTTAGAGAAGAGTACTGAACATTCTATAGACTGCAAAAAAAAAAAAAACCCAAAAAAGCAAAACCAAAACAAACAAATATGTCTTGGAGAGGGTGCAGCCAGAATGCTCTTTGGAGGCAAAGAAGATTAGGTTTTGCCCCACATACTTTGGGCATGTTGCTAGGAGGGGCTATTCCATGGAGAGGGACATGACAGTTAGAAGGGTGAAGGGTCAGTGAAGAAGAGGAATACCCTTTACCAGGTGAATTGACATGGTGACTGCCATAATAGGCTCTAATGTGTCAGGAAGTGAAAGGAAGGCACAATATAGGACAGGCTTCAGATCTATTATTCACAGGGTTGTTATCAGTAATACTTGACTTGATGACACCTAACAATAATCAAGGCCATAGTCCTTGATCTTCTGAAGGAAGTGATTCATCTCTCTCCTTACTTTCAGCCAGCAAAGTTGTGTCATCTGCATACATCAGGTTACTGATGAGTCTTCTCCAGATCCTGACGCCACATTCTTCTTTACAGAGTCCAACTGCTCCAATAATTTATTCAGCATACAAAATTAATAGACACAGAGAAAGGATACAACCCTGACACACACACTTTCTGATTTTAAACCATGCAGTGTTCACTTGTTTCATTCAGACACCTTCTTGATCTAGATATAGATTTCTTACGAGCATAATTATGTGTTTTGGGATTCCCATTCTTCTTAAATGTGAGTCACAGTTTGTTATGTTCCATATAGAAAAATGTCTTCTGGCAATGGCGAGGACAGCTTCCACTCCAAAGAGGATCTTGACCACCAGAGAAGAGGTATGAGGGTGACAAGGAAGGAAGGAAAGGCCTTGCTCAGTGCATTTGGACCATCAACTCTAGTTGGTTGCCCTCAGGCCTGTGTATATGAACACGTAGACATATATGTTGTTGTTATGTGTCCTCAAGTCAAGTATGACTCACAGTAATTCTACTATGAAGCACAGATCTAAACTCTGTCCTATCCTGTGCCATCCTCACAATCTTAGACACACTTAAGTCCATCTATCACTGTAGTTAACTGTGCCAATCCAGCTGATTGAGTCTTCTACTCCTTTGGTTCCCTCCACTATTCGAAGCATGGTGTCCTTCTCCAAGGAAGAATCTTTCCGAGCAACATGTGCAAAGTATGTGAGATGAAGCATCGCCATCCTTGCCTCTAAGGAGCACTATGACTGTACCTTCTCCGAGACATAGTTGTTTCTTCCTTTGGTAGTCTATTCAGTACTCTTCTTCAACATTGTAGTTCAAAGCCATTATTTCTTCTGTCATCCTTATTCATTACCCTGCTATAAGCAGCATAGCAAATGATTGAAAACATCATGAATAAGGTACACCTTAGTCTTCAAAATAACATTATTGATCTCCAATAATCCTGATCCCCCAAAAGCTGGTACTGAGTTTATTAATGTTGGATTAAAATAAGATGAAATTGTTGACTGTTTCAATTTTTCACCATTTATCATGCTGTTATCTATCAGTCCAGTAGTGAGAATTTTTGTTTTCTTGATATTGAGATAAAATGTTTATTGAAGGCTACAGTGTTTAATCTTCTCCAGCAGGTGTTTAAAGTTCTCCTCATTTTCAGCAAGCAAAATTGTATCAACTGCATACTGTAGGATATTGATGAATTTTTCTTCTCTTGACGCCACATTCTTGTTCAGAGATTTCAGCTTTTTGAATAATTTTCTCAGCATTCAGATTAAATAGGTTTGGAGAAAGAATACAATCCAGATGCACACTTAATTTTAAATCATATAGTCTTGCCTTACTCTCCTCACAACAAAGTTTTTGCTATAGGTTTGTATAGCAATAGGTTTTGCATGAATACAACTAACATTCTCAATGTTGGCCATAATTTGTTATGATCCACAAAGTCAAATGCCTGTGTATAGTCAATAAAATACAGATAGATGTTCTTCTGGTATTCTTTGCTTTCAGCCAGGATCCATCTGACATCAGCATAATATCCCTGATGCCATGGCCTCTTCTAAATACAGTTTGGACTTCTACTAGTTCTCTGTTTATGTACAGGTCTAGCTACTTTTAAATTATCTTTAGTAGTATTTTACTTGCATGTGATACTAATGATATTGTTCGATGATTTTCACATTACTTTGGATCACCTTTCTTGGGAATAGGAACAAATATGAATCTCTTCCAGTCAGCCAGCCAGATAGAGAGCTGCCATCCAGATTTCCTGGAATAGAGAGATGAGCATATCTAGGGCTGCACCTGTTGGTAGAAACATGTTAATTGGTAATAGGTTAGTGAAAGAGGAAGACCCACCAAGGGATGGATAGGGTCCCTATGAGTTCTAGTTAACTCAATGGCACCTAGTAACAATCAACTTATATAATCTGGTAGATCATATCCTTATCTTATAGTTGATAGTGAACATAATTATCAACAATAGAGCAGTTCTGGTAGCTCAGTGGTAAATTGCACTATCAAATCAAAGGGATGTAGATCAGATCCACCAATTGTTCCAAGAGGGAAATGTACAGTCTCCTCTACTGGATTTACAGCATGTAAAAACGCATTGGAGGGTTATCTGTAAGTCAGTTCCAACTTGATGACATATAACAAAATGACAACATAATAAATTTAGAAAATATTAAAGTTAAAAAAAATCTTAATTATACTTGGATTAACAATCAATGGCCATGGATGGTAGTAGAAGCCAAGAAATCAAATAGCATACTGTGTTGATCAAAACTGCTACCAAAAAATGTATGTATTTGAAGTGTTAAAAAATCCAAGTTATCATCATGAGAACTAAGTTGCGCTTTACCCAAGTCAGAATTTTCAATTGCCACTTATACATGGAAAACTGAGGGATGAATAATGGAAACTGTAGAACTGATCAGGAATCATAATATTGACACAGAATATTGTTTATACCATGAACTTCCAGAAGAACAAATAATCTGTTCTGGAAGGAGTACAGCCAGAATGCTCCTTTGAAGAGAGAATGGGGAGATTGTCTTATATGTTTTTGACATGTTCTCCTGAGAGATCAGTCCCTGAATAAAGACTTAATGCTCAGTAAAATAGTGGGTCAATGAAAAAGAGGAAGAACTTTAACAAGATTGAGTGACAAACATAACAATGATTGTAAGGATCGAGCAGTGCTGATTCTACTGTACATGGATTCTCTGAGTCAGATTCAACACAATAGTACCTCAAAAGCAGATCAAAATCACATTCATACCCTGTATTGCTAAGGTTATTCACTTTCAGAATTTTTTATTAAAGAGATTCTTGTTTTCAAATCACTTTTAGACAACAACATTTAAAAATTACCCTTAATTTCATATTGTTTCACTGATTTTTAACAAGCATATAAAAAAGTATTGCCCCAACTAAACATGAGAGTAAATGGATACTATTGGACTTTTCTCTATGGAGTGTAAGAATGTATATGGTGCAACCAGCAATAACTTAGGTTTCAGGCTGAGGTTTAAAAGATCGGAGAATTGTTGGGCCCAACAGTTATGCCTTGAGCTAAAAATTCCTTTCCTACAACAGTGCAAAACAGCATTAAACTTCTTATATGCCAAAAGGTGCCTGCATATAAGCTCTTTACAACAATATGGAAATTAAAGCAAAGACTCTTATATTGATTCTGGCACCTGGCAAGGTAATAATATGAATTATATAATAATACAAGCTAATTGCCCAAAATGATTCATCAGAGCTACTAAGAAACTTAAAACATTATCATATTTTAAAAATTCATCCTATATACATGTATAATTGTGCACTCTACACCAAGCAAGATATATGCCTTAAGTACTAAATGGAGATAATTTTTTCTCTCTCTGTGCGTGTGTGTGTATCTATCTCTCATGGTCTCTTCCTGGTAAGTTATAATAATATTGTTGTTGCTGCCAAGTCGAATACAACTCATAATGATTTAATGAACAATGACTCTGAACATTTCTCTACTCTAGGGCAATCTTATCAGCTTTGACACACCTGCTCCCATTACCTGAGTGACTGTGTCAATCCATCTCATCCAGGGTCTTGCTCTCCTGTGCTGACTTTCCACTCTTCCATGATGTCCCTCTCCAAGGAGCGGCCCCTTCTGAAAATATTTCAAAGTATGTGAGATGGAATTTTCAAAATCCTTGCCTCCAACGAGCAATCTTTTTTCATTCTCTCCAGGACAGACCTATTTGTTCTCTTGTCAGTCCACAATATATTCAGTACTCTTCTCCAGCACTACCACTCAAAGGAATTGATTCTTCTTCTATCATCCTTAGTCACTTTCCACCTCTCTGATGCATAGCAAGCAATCGACTGCTGGTGTTAAGTGTGTTGTGGACTGTGGATCCAAGCAAGATGAAATAGTTAACAACTTCAATCTTTTCTCCTTCTATCATGATTCTCTCCATTAGCCCAGTGGTGAGTGGTTTTTGTTTTCTTGGTGTTGAGTTTCCATCCAAACTAAAAGCTGTGGTCATTGATGTTCTTCAATAATAATGTCAATTTAAAGTGTATTCAACTGAACAGTTTATGAAGATTTTTCCTATCAGAATTTTTTTTTCCACAGAAGTGGCTCTGTGCAGTAGAAGTTAGGAATAAACGTTTTATTTAAAATTGAAAACCTTGACTATAGAGAAATCAAAATTCACTGTTGCTAATCACAGTGACCTCACAGCTGCCCCTCTATTGGGCTTCAGAAGTTGTAAATCACACCGGAGGAATTTTGTTTCCTTTCTCCCCAGGAGCTACAGGTTAGCACTGCCCCTATCTATGGACTTTACCATGAGAGCTCCCTGTAGCCCGTGGTTTAATTTCATATTGGCATGGGGATTATCTTGGAATTCCTCTCTAGATTTTGTAAGCAGCTCTACATTGCTGTTGAAGAGTATCACTTTCAGCTCAAACAAGCCCTATTGGTTCCATGAACTACCATTCCCTGAAGTCTGCAGCTTGCCAGCATTCTTGTAGTCATAACCATCATTAGATATCACTTCCTTTTCCCTGACTTTGCAGTGATTCTCAAATGCCTTTTATAGCTAATTTTTTTTTCTTAAAAGAAACCCCTCCTGACTTGAAGTTTTTGCTCTTCTACCATTCGACTTATTTGTGTTCCACTCTCAGATTTTTGCGTTATGTTTTTTTTTTAAAAAAAAAAATTCAGGGTGCATGCATATTTTACTTTTTCATGGCACTATTTATAAAAATCTCCTCTGTGCCAGGACATACTCTTCTCCTTTAAAATGGGAATACTTTTAAGCAAAAACCCAAGTTTCTTCGTGTTTTATCTCTTATTTTTCTACTTCTTAGTAACTCTCCACAGCCTGACTCAGAGCGCCGGGTGCTGTGTCAGATGCTGGCTGATGGAGTTAATGAAGAAATGCTTTGGATTAGGGCCTTGGCAGGCATTCACTAGGATTGGATAGTTTCTAGTTGAATAGTTTTTAAATTAAACCCTAGGACATTTCTGGAGTGAGTGGGCAGAGTAAAGGCACAGTAGATATAAGAAAGAATTGATGTAAAGAGGAAAAATAAAAGGAACTGGAACTCTGGGAGGTAGAGGGCTAGATTCACCCCAGGAGCCTTTTTCCTGATGCTTCTTGATCTGAGATCTCTGTTAGGCTTCATTTGAGATCACTCTTTGTGAAACTTCATTTTTCTCCCTTCTTTCTTTACTTTCCCTGAACCTCTGTGGAGACTTAGAGTTGACTATCTTTGCTGTGTAAGCCAAGTACTCCAACAGAAACTTGGACAAAGTCTTACTTATTTAATGTTAAGGCAAACTTCATTCCCTTGAAGTACTTACTGCTGATGAAGGTCAATGCCTATAGTTTCAATAAGAATTATTCATGAACATGAAAGAAATAATAACCTTTGTAACTGTACAACATCATGATGAATGAATAAGAAGTTGAAGTTGTCAGGATTTCATCCTGTTAGGGATGACAGTGTCCATGTAAGACGCGGCCATGGATATCAAACATTTTGCATTGGTCAAATCTGTGACAAGAAAACTCTTTACAATGTTAAAGAAAAAAAGATGTCATTTTGATGTCTAAAACATATCTCATTCAAGATATAGTCTTTTCTATGCATGTGGTAGCTATACAGTTTAAAAGGAAGACGGGGGGGGGGAATAAGTTTGTTCAGATTGTGGTATATAGGCGAAAGATGACCCTTGTTGTTGGGTACCATCAGGTCAGAGCTGACCCTCTAGTGGATTTTCAGAGGCAGCAAATCTCACAGGAAGAGATGACCTGTCCTTTTGCAGAACAGCTATTTTATTTCTACAAGTTGGAGTCAATTCACAAACATCAAACAACTCACAATAATGGACTTCTGTAAACTCGAGCTCATTCACAAAGCATCTTTCCTTCTAAATTCAACTCATTACCTGTCCTGAAGAGGGTGAAACCAGCTTGCTCCTTGGAGGCAAGCATTTTGAAACTGTCTTCACATACTTTGGGCATGTTGTCTGGAGGAACCAGTACTTACAGAAGGATACATGCTTGTGAGGTTGAGGGTCAGCGCAGAAGAGAAAGACTCTGGATGACATGAAATGGCACAGTGATTGTGAAAATTTCAAAGATGGAAAGGTAGGCTCGGACTATGGCAAAGTTCATAGTCATTGTTCAAAGGGTCCCTGTGAGTCCCAGTCAATTCGATGACACATAACAACAACAAAAACAAATCACATGGCAGGAAATAACTCATCTTTCTTTCACGGAGCAGCTGCTGACTTCAAACTCACTATCTTTGGATTTGCTCATTTCTTGCCTAAGACACAAGGACTTCCTTTCTCTTAAAGTCTTGGGTAAAACAAAGGCTCCAAAAACCCAATTAGTTGTATATTTTAATGCACAGTACCCATAGACATCCTTCACTTTTTTAGTTATATTATACTCATTTTTGTTTATGAAATACATTCATTTTTGTTTAGGAAAAACCTGCTGCTTTTACTAACTGAAAGAACTGAAAAAAAAATCACTTTTACAACAAAAATTGAAAGCAAATTTGCTTTCATTACATTATAGTTTGCTTTTCAGTAAGTCATTAAAGTGGCAACATGCCACCAGTGAGAGTGACATTGCCAAGCTCCTTCTCTGGAAACAAAGCTGCACATCCATTATTTCTACTTTACAAAGGCTGTTCATTTATTATATTGTTGTTGTTAGGTGCTGTCTAGTTGAGTACGATTCATAGTGACCTTATGAACAAAAGATATGTGCCCTGCTCTATACTGTGCCATCTTCACACTTCCTGACACACAAAAGCCCATTGTGGCAGTCACCACATCAGTCAACCTGGTTGAAGGTCTTCCTCTCCTTCATTGACCCTCCACCCATCCCAGCATCATGTCCCTCTCTAAGGAATAGCACCTCCTAGCAACATGTCCAAAGTATGTGAAGTAAAGCCTCATCATTCTTGTTGCAGAATGTTTGAGAGGAAGGGAAGGCCCCTGGCCAGGATGGGCCACCTGAGTTCCAGACAGGTGTAAGCCTCCCAACAGCCTTTAGTACGGGGTAGAGAAAGCTCCCGTGTTTGGCTGTACCATCTGGAGAAAGCTCGCCACCTGGGAAGACAGCTGCCATGGCTGTTCAGCCGGGAGTGATCGTGCAAGGCTGAGATTCTCCTGACCAATCCACATGTCCCACATCTGCAAGCCCACCCTATCCTGTCTTCCTGTGTCCAAGAAAAAACGAATATACTTACCAGTAATATCAATGCTCACCCACAGTTCTTTTGGGAGGATCTAAATCATTGAAGCGTCCTCCTTTGTTTCCAGCTGGGAGCTGGGGCCTGCCAGTCCTGTCAGCCACAAGAACCTGATGTGGGCCACCCTTGTTAAGTGTCCTCTGGTCCAAACTTAAAGCAAGTGAGTGGGAGATTCCTTTCTACTCCCTTGCCTATCTGTGGCTCTCGTCTGTGACACTGTCTACTGAAGTGGCCTAGCTTTCCACAGTGGAAGCAATTCTGACTTCCTTTATTACCTTTGGATGGCACTGTTTATGAGTAAGACTTCCTTTTCCTGGCACAGGCCCTAAGCTGGCAACAATAGCTGCCCCAATAATTTTGGCCATTCTCTGGTCTTTTCTCTTCCCTCTAGATCCCAGCTGTTCAAAGAGGGAAAAATTTAAACAAATATATAACAAATAATTTTGAACATTATAATCTTTTAAGCTTAAGGCTAGAAATATTAACAATATGATCATTTCCAATCCAAAGATAAATGTTCCAATGCAGTTCCTATTTTCCATGAATGGTTTTGGTAAGAAGAATATTATAAATGTGGATACAGTTCCACTATTCCTCTTCCATGCAACGATATAGTGTTATTAGCATGAGCAGTTATAAATCTATTGCCTTCCTTACTCTAACTTAATTTTTTTAAAAAAATTAAATTTATTATTAATTTCAGTAAAAATTTACAGAGGCTTTGGATTTCCATTCATACATTGTTGCACATTTTCACTTCCGAAGTCTCACCCCAGAACACTATCCTCTTGAAAAAATAAAAGAAAAAATATTTCATTGTTTTACAAACCCTCCCCCAGTCTTTCATTGTTTTTGTTCAGCCATTCCTCCAAGTCATATAGCCCTGGTGTGCAAGTTGTCATACAGTGGTCACTTGTGGTTGCTGTGAGGCTGAACACTGTGATACTGATGTGTCAAATGTGTTAATGGTTGGTTACCCAATGTGGACAGAGAGTGGGGTGGAGC
>NW_006399878.1:5006251-5007713 GCF_000299155.1 Elephantulus edwardii | reverse complement strand
GGTGTGGAAACAGAGGAATGAGGATGTGTGACGTGGGGAGTTAATCATAAGGTTGTCAAGTTTGATGGGGGTTGGGAAGAGGGATATTGGAAAAATCTGGTCTGAAAAAAATGTATTAGAGTTTTGTAAATAAACTAGTATAAATTTTTAAGAAGCACTAAAACATTGAAAACCCCCACAATCAAACAAATACTTCCAGTCCTTCTCACTTTCAGCAACAAAAGTTGTGCCACCTGCATAATGCTTGTTCTTCTTCAGTCTGTCTCCAATCCTCATGCTACACTCCTCTTCATAGAGTCTAGCTTCTTGGATGATTGGCTAAGCACACATATTGAATGGTATGGAGAGAGAATACAACCCTGACAATCTCCTTTCCAAATTTAAACCATGCAGTGTTTCCCTGCTCTGTGTGCACAACAGTCACCTGGTCCAGGTATATGTTTCACAAGAGCACAATAGATGCTCTGGGACTCCCATTCTTCACAACGTCAGCCACAGATTGTCATGATCCACCCAGACCAATGTCTTTGCATAAGCAACAAAGTATATATAGACATTCTTCTGGTATTCTTAGTTTCAGTCAAATTCCATCTGACACCAGTAGTGGTAGTGATAACTCTGATGCCACTGCCTCTTCTAAATGTTCTTTGAATTTCTGGCAGTGCCCTATCCATGTACTATTCTTAGCCATTTATTAATTATCTTCAGCAGTATTTTGCTTGCATGTGATACTAATGATATTATTCAATGATGCTCACATTCATTTGGATCCCCTTTCTTGGGAATGGGAACAAATATGGAGCTCTTCTAATCTGTTGCCCAGACAGCCTTCCTCCAAATTTCCTCACATAGACTGGTGAGAACATCCAAGGCTGTAAATTGAAACAGTCATTTGGTATCCTATGGATTCCTGGGGCCTTATTTTTTGCCACTTCCTCCTTCATTACCATTGAATCGTGCTCATGATATTTCCTGAAATTTTTCAGTGTCAGTCAGTTCTTTCTAGTACAGTGACTCTGTATTTTCTCCATCTTCTTTGATGCTTTTTTGGGTCATTCAATATACTTCCCACTGCATCTTTCAATATTGTGACATGAAGCTTAAATTTGTTTTTCAGTTCTTTCAGCTTGAGAAATGCAGAGTGAGTTCTTCCCTTTTTATTCTCCAATTTCAGCTCTCCACACATTCCATTATATTACTTTGCTTTGTCCTTCTGAGCTGCCCTTTGCAATTGTCTCTCAGCTCTTTTACATTGATATGTTTTCTTTTTGTTTTGGCTTCTCAATAAAACCTCCAGTGAAACGTTTAGAGTCTAACATAGATTTCCATTTTTTCTTTCTCCTCTGTTTTCATAATGACCTTTTGCTTTCTTCATGGATGATATTCCTGATACCACCCCTCAACTCATCTGGTCTTTGATCATTTGTATTCAACACCTCAAGCCTATCTTGAAATTCAAATG
>NW_006399878.1:4987923-5004366 GCF_000299155.1 Elephantulus edwardii | reverse complement strand
TGGGATGGGAGTGTCAGAGACAGTGCGATTGGCACAGGACAGAGCGGAGTTTAGGGCTGTTGTACATAGGGTCGCTATGAGTCGCAGGCGACTCGATGGCACATAACAACAACAACAGCATTATTTGATATGGGATAGTAAGATTATTTCTTGGGACTGGTAAAGATAAAAATGTTTTCCACATAAATTAAGGGTAATTACTTCTTTTTTACATCATTTTAGCTTACAAAAGCCTTCATAAGAATACTGTGCTTTCAGAAAGCAGAGAAAAACTATTACACACTTTTAATCCTATTAAAGCATTGGTGTTAATTGTGGTCTTGAAAGAGAGAAAAAAATGCAACTTCAGAATAAATTACTTGCATTAATAGATCAGAAGTGGGTGAGGTACTAGGTCAGGTAGGTCAGGTGGCACATGAAAATCAATAACTTTTGTTATGTCAGTAATTCACATTCCTGTTAGCTTCTCATTGCTATACCCTGAGTTAAGGAGGTCACAGATAATCATTCCCATTTTATTGCTAAGAAGCTAAGGACTAGAGGTTAAAAGATTGCCTAAAATCAAAGTTTAACCAGAAAGGAACAGAGCAAGTATAAGAATATAGGTGTTTTGTCTCTAGCAGAGTATGTTTTTGTTGTGTACTGTAATCAGAACCGAACCATAGCTAACGCTCTGGTTGGTTTTAATCTCAAGGTAGGAGATTGCCCCTCTGTCTTCTGCAGAGCAGCTGGTGTTTCTGAACACGGTACCTTCGGAACTGCAGTGCAGCTTCTTGTCTCTAGGCCAACATTGCTGCTTAACAGAGCATAATGACCACGTAATACAGCTTCCAACAAGTTAAAACCAGCCTTTTACTGAAATGACAGATAGCTCGTTGTCGTGGAGATGACATTTATAAATGGTGGGGAACTATTAGCAGTGTTCTGTCACTATGAGTAGAGTGTAATCCATGGATAGAGAATATAGATAAATGTATGCTATGTAAATTTCATTTAAAAGCTCAAGTGGAGCAATGGTTAAACATTTGACTGAGGGCCAAATGAAGGGAAATTCTAACCCACCTAAGAGCTCTACAAGAGAAAGACGTGGAGATTTATTTCTGTAAAGATTGATGTTGAAGTCAATTCCAGCTAATAACTAATTACCCTACATGACAGAGCAGTATCGGCCCCATAGCAATGGATTCCTCCATGTCTCATAAGGATTTCTCAGCGCAGATTGCCATTTTTTCCTCCAAAGAGCTGCTTTGTGAGTTTGAACCACTAAATCTCTTCTGTTAACAGCTGAGGGCTTAGCCATTGCACCATTGGGATTTTTTTTCTGTAAAGACTACAGCCAAGAAAACTCTATGAGACACCTCTGTTCTCAAATGGGGTCACTATGAGTTGAAAATTTATTCAAAGACATCAAATAGTGGTGTGGTTTAATTTCCCTCACTGATTAAATGAGAACAGTATTCTCATTTTACTTTAAAATATTTAACAATAGTGTTCTAGCATAGAGAATACTTCTCTGTTATTTCTGTGTGATGGTAATTCATGTTTATGGGTAAAGCTAAATATAAATTCTGAGCCATTGAAAGGAAATTTTGATAAGGGTGCTTCCCATAAATTTCAGGATTGATTTACTTTCTGTGATGTGAAAAGAGATTCTTTTTAAAGTAGAAAGCCAATTTTTTAAAAGTAAAAAGTACAAAGTACCTGAATCCTAAAACATCACATATATATATATATAGTTCTCCATTTTTTTCAGCCTGTTGTATTTGAAAACATAACAGTCCACATTCTGATTGAAAATTTTCAGTGGATAATAAAGATATTTGCCTTAAGGAGGCCTTGAAGAGTATCTTTTTAAAAATTTGTCTTCCCGGTGATCACTGCCCTATCCACTCACGGCAGCTGATTTAGACATATGACAGACTCCTTTCCTGGGAGCCACAGGCCCTGGCTTTTCTAACAACCCTTATTCACAGTAATAACTGTGTTTCCACTTTATTCTTCCACTGAACCTTAAGAGAGAGGCAATTTTATGCAATTTAACAAAAGAAAAGAAAAGAGCAATTTAGGTCATTAATTGTAGCAGTCAGTCTTTTTAGAGAAATGATGTAAGTAAGCATAGAACATCAAAAATATTTCTTGTCAGAAAATTGAAGTGTTTTACTATGGTTTTGATTGAACTTACTTGGCCCTAGGGAAGTCATTAATAAATGATTAACATTGTTAAGCCTTTTCCTCCATCTCTTCTAACCTGAATTACTCTAGGCACGTAATTCCAAAGCTTTTCATATTTGGAACCCCAAGTGGCTTTATGGTTCACATTCAATTAGTAGTCAAATTGGTTAACTGTTTTTATTACCCCAAACAATCAACTACAAAAACTTAAATCCACTGCCATGAGGGTGATTCTGACCCATTTAGACCCTTCAAGACAGAGTGTAATTGTTCTATACGGTTTCCAAGTTTATCTATCTAAGATGAGCTTTATGGAAACAGATTGCCACTTCTTTCTTCCTTGGAGCATCTAGTGGATTGGAATTACCAACCTGTTGGTTAGCAACTGAGGACTTATGCACTGACCACCAGGGTTATCCAGAGATTCCATAAATTATATGATGGGTTTGTTAAAGATCTCGTATGATTGAGGATATCTATTGTTTTTCTTGGTGCTTGTACAGAAATAAGTGGAATCTGCAACTTTGCTGGAAAGAAAAGCATGAATTTGGGAAAGAACAAACACAAACTGCACATGAAGATGAGCTATAAATGTGCTAGTTTCTCACTGTTCTCAAGCTTTTACATTTTTCTTGTGAATGTGGCATGAAGAAGTTGATAAATTCATCAAGAAACTAAACACCTGACACAAGAGAGAAAGTGAAGGCGATTCCACGGGAACCTTGAGAGCCGCACATCAGAGAGGATGAGTGTAAGCTGCTTTAGTGCTTAGCTTTCTTTACACTGGCTGGCTGTGCACTGGGAACGGAGGCCAGAAAGCTGTGACTGAAAACTTGGCTTTACAATTCCAGGCAAATGACTTATATGACCCATAACAAACTAAAACAAAGCAAGGAACAGAATATTGGAATACTTAGCTCCATCTTAGTTTAAGTTGATGCAACACAATTCTACTACTAGTGTAGGAGATAAAGAGGACATTAACCTAGCTAATCAAACAGTGACATCACAAACTCGGTGTGGGAGGTTGTGGGGCTATACTGGGTGACATTGCCCAGTGACACCAAAACAACTGTCTATAAAATTTTTATGCAGTGTTTCAACAGAAATTCATTAGTTTAATAAACACGTCCCCAGAGTTACACACAGAACATTTTTTATAAGCTCAGCTTAGGTTTATCAATATAATGAAAAGACTCAAGCTGTATGCTAATTTATTTTTTGATCTTTCTCAAATATATGCTAGTCAGAGCTGTCATTATCCCCCAATTATAATGATGCTTCCAGTGGTGTGTTTTGTCTGCTGCACTACAAGGATGAACTGTTATCTTCATTGCTGCTAGTGTTTCATAGTCTCAAATTTTCTGGTGTTTTAGCTACAATATTGTGCTGATTAGTATTTGTGAACTTATATCAAGAACTTTTTGAGAATGAAGTAGTAATTAAAGAGAAAAAAATAGAGAGAAAATCAACAAAGGCTTCTGTCCAGTTATTAATATTAACTAACAATGCCAATCAATGTATAAAGTTTTTACAAATGAATTTTGCTATTAGCAATCATATAATCTAAGAAAGATTATAGTTATGCAAATTAGAACTATATTTACCGTATATTATTCTATGATTCAATCTGTATGCTGAGCAAATTATCCGAGAACCTGGACTCTATGAGGATGAGCTAAAATCTATGATTCTTAAAATTGGACTGATAGGCAATATGATGATAGTGGATGGAGAGGAAATGAAAACTGTTAACAGCTTCCTGTCACTTTGAACTACAATTAACACTCTTGATATGAACAGTCAGGAAATAAGGAGATGCATTGCACTGGGAAAATCTGCAGTGAGAGACCTTTCCAAAGTATTGAGGAGTGGTAACATCAGTTTGAGGACTAAGGTGTGTCTGATTCAGGACATAGTCTTTTCAGTTACTAGCTATGCATCCGAGATGTGGACAGTGACTAAGGAGAACAGAAAAATTGACACCTTTGTGTGTGTGTGTGTGTGTGTATGCGTGTACCGTCAAATCAGATCTGACTGGTACAGGAGGATATTGCGCCTCCTTCTCCGGCAAAGCGTCTGGTGGATTCGAACCGTGTTCCTCTGGGATTGCTGAGCAGCTTCTTGCCACTAGGCCACCAGAGCTCCCAAATTGACACCTTTGAACTGTGCTGTTGGAGAAGAGCACTGAATATCCCATGGATGGTCAAGAGAATGAACAGACATGTCTTGGAGAGGGTGCAGCCAGAGTTCCCTTTGGAGACAAGAATGATGATGCTTTGCCTCATATACTTTGGGTGTTGCTAGGAGGTGCTATCCCTTGGAGAGGGACATGATGCTGGGAATGGTGGAGGGTCAGCAAGGGAAAGGGAGACCCTCAACCAGTGGATTGACACGGTGACTGTTGCAATAGGCTCTTGTGTGTCAAGATGTGTGAGGATGGTGCAGGACAGGACTGGGTTCAGATTTTTTATTCATAGGTCACTATGAGTCATGCTCAACTGACAGCACCTAACAACAACAACCACAACCACAACCACAGTTCTGTGATTAAAATTTGTAGTATTCATCACCGAGGATTCCATGTGGTCTGGTACTGGGAGAGATTTCTAGGGGCTTTTATTTGTTGGTTGGTTTTGTTGTTCTTTTGTCTAGTTTGGGTAGATTGAGGGAGGTGAAAAGTTGAATCGCTACTACAAACAATATTTTTTATCATATTCAACTTACCTTTATGCTTTCTGCCAACATCTTTTTTTTTCAGTTATAGCATTCCTATGAAGTAGGTATAATCAAGGATTTTTTGCTTACTTCTCCCCTCCCTGCATATGTTAAGTAATAAAATATCTAATTTTTGTGAATGTCTTCAAGAAACAAAATGCACATAGAAGATTATTGTACATTCACAATAACTTAAGAATGAGGAAACTTGATGATACGTCTATTAATAAGGTTGTTGTTACATGCAGTGAAGTCAGAACTGACTCATAGCTGACTCTCAAGTGGATAATTAGAGAGTGTGAATCATTTGTAGCTCTGGTGGCCTAGTGGTAAGAATCTGCATTGCAATTCCCAAGGCATTAGATTCAAGTCTACCAGCTGCTCTGTGGGAGAAGGACAGGAGGAAATTGTTCATCTTTTTTCCCCCAAGGAACAGCTAGTGGGTTTGAACCATGAGTCTTATTAACTAAGTGATCTTTACCAAATAATTTTACTTGTCCATAAAGCAATTACTTTATCTCAAAAGAGAAAGATAGTAGACCACATCATTTCTAAATATTTTCTTTTTCAAAATTAGGAAAAAAATAACATGATTATGTAAATTATACCTGTTTTTTGAAGGGAATCCAGATCTCTTAACCCAATTTTCTGGGTTTAATAGGCTTTATCCTGTTGAAAAGTATACTTTTCTCCCCCTGCTGTCAGGCTCACTGACGTTCTTAACAAAAGTGCATTCTACAGGAGAAAAAGTCTGTGGCTTCTATAGCTGCCTTTTCATTCTACTGGACTTTGCTCAGAGACTTTATATCTCCCAGAATATAAAGATGTCAACATCTTACTTGCTTTCTGGATACTTCAATTGTGTTCATTGAGTGAAGTGTACCTTCAAATAATCTAAAACAAACAACAAAAGCAAAAGAAAAGGGAGAATTAAAAAATATTTAGTAGATAAAACTATGTTTCTCAGCTGTAGGATATATAATGATTAAGGGGAAATTAAAGTGTCTTTGTACTGATTTTCCTGCATCTTGCCTTGTTCTACTTTTATATCAAACCACACATTAAATTGCATATTTTGTTTTTCAGTTATTTAAAGCTTAACCATGAGGAAAATACTATAGACAACCAAGAGAAACAAATATTAAATAATAAATGATATTAAAAATGCTTTATAATTTTTGCCTCTATTATATTTCTGTTTGTATATAAAATTAACTTTTTATTCTATCCTCCCTGAATTTAAACACCAACTCAGGAACAGGTATGAATCCTTCAACACAAATTAATGAAGACCAGGTGAGCTGTAGGAAGATATCAAGTATGTTGTCCAAGAAGAATGAAAAATATCATTATATAGAAGAAGGAAAAAGAAAAGACCAAAATGGATGTCAAAAGAGACTCTGAATACTGCACTACAGTGCCAAGAAGCCAAAGCAAAGGGAAGAAATCAAGAAGCTAAAGAACTGAATAGAATATTTAAATGGGCATCTTGGGAAAACAAGGCAACATATTATAATGACATTTTCAAGGAGCTGGAGTCAGAAAATCAAAAGGGCCAAATTCAAGCCATGAGTTGAAATGCTTAAGGATGCTGTGAGCAGAATATTGAATGATTCCGGAAGCGTTAAAAGAAGATGGAAAGGGTATACATAGTCATTGTACCAAAAATAATTGGCTGACAGAAGAATTTCAAGAAGCAACATATGATCAAGAGGCAATGGTGAGGAAGGGAGAATTGCAGGCTGCTCTGAAGGATTTGGCAAAAAAATAAAACCCCAGGAATTTATGGACTACAAACTGACATATTTCAACCAAAGTGTTGAGTACAACCACCTGACCAACTGACTAAAAGAGATTCATATTTGTTCCCATTTAAAAAAAAAAAAGGTAACATGACAGAATGTGGAAATTAGTGAACAATATCACTAATATCACATGAAAGCAAACTCCTGCTGAAGATTATCCAGAAATAACTAGAATAGTACATTGACAAAGAACTACCAGAAATAAAAGCTGGGTTTAGAAGAGACTGTGGCAGTAGCAACATTATCTCCAGTGTCAGATGGATCTTGACAGAAAGCAAAAGAGTACCAGAGAAATGTCTTCCTGTGTTTCATTGACTATTCAAAGGAATTTGACTGTGCAGATCACAACAAATTGTGACTAACCTTGAGGAAAATGGGAATCCTAGAACACATGATCGTGCTCATGAGAAACCTGTATTTGGGCCAAACCAGTCCTCAGAACAGAGCAACGAAACACTGTATGGTTCAAAATCAGGAAAGAAGTTTATCAGGGATGCATCCTGTCTCCATTCCTTTTCAATCTATATGTAGAACAGGTCATTTGGGAAGCTGGGCTTTCTGAGGAGGAATGTGACATCAAAATTTGAGAGTCATCAACAGCCTATTGTATGCAGATGACACAACATTGCTTGCTAAAATTGAGGAGGACCTGAAGCACTTGCTGCAGAAGGTCAAGGACTGAGCCTTTGATATGGATTGCAGGTCAACAGCAATAAGATAAAGATTCTCACCACTGGTCTAACTGGTAGCAAAATGATAGATGGAAAAGAGATTGAGGCTGTTAACAATTTCAACTTGTTCAGCTCTACTGTCAACACTCTTGGCACCAGCAGTCAGAAAATCAAAAGACAAATTGTACTGGGAAAAGCTCTCAGAGACTTCTGCAGAGTACTGAAAAGCAACGATGTCAGTCTAGAGACTAAGGTGCAGCTGATCCAGGTCAT
Organism: Elephantulus edwardii; assembly: GCF_000299155.1. Classification (NCBI taxonomy): domain Eukaryota; kingdom Metazoa; phylum Chordata; class Mammalia; order Macroscelidea; family Macroscelididae; genus Elephantulus; species Elephantulus edwardii. The sequence goes on along the minus strand of NW_006399878.1, from coordinate 4,996,727 downwards.
GGTCTTTGCAATTACTTTCTGTGCACCAGAGAGCTGGACAATGACAAAGGATAACAGAAGAAGAATCGATGTTTTTGAATTGTGGGTGGTGCTAGAGAAGAGTCTTGAACATACCACAGATCACCAAGAAAACAAATAGGTCTGTCTTGAAGAGTGTGAAACCAAGTTTCTCTTTGGAGTCTAGGATTTTGAAGCTCTATCTCACATACTTTGGACATTTGGCCAGGAGAAACTGGTCCTTGGAGAAGGTCATCATGCTTGGAAGGCCAGATGGACAGTGTAGGAGAGGAAGAGCCCAGATGAAATGGGTTGATACAGTAACTGAGACTGTGGGGCTAAGTGTATTGGAATCAGTGAGACTGGCTCATGACAGGGCAGGCTTCAGAGCTGCTGCACATAGAATCACTATGGGTTGCAGTTAACTCGACAGCACATAACAACAACAACAATAACAATCACAATAAAACCAACAATTTATATTTGTGTAAAGGTACACCTTTAGCTCTCTCACTATAAATCTCATTTCCTAGCTCCCCTATAATACTAGGCAAATATCTGCTGTCAAGGACTTCATTAAAGTACTCCATTAAAACATGGATGTCACTTTAAAGACTATAGTGCACCTGATCCAAGCCATAGTATTCTCAAAAGCTATACACATGTGATGAAGGAATGTGGCATCAGCATTGGAGGAAGACTCATCAACAACCTATGTTATGTAGATGATACTATTTTGCTTGCTGAAACTGAGGAGGGTCTGAAACACTTGCTGCAGAACATCTAGGACTGAAGCCTTCAAGATGAATTGAAGCTCAACATCAAGACAACAAAGATTCTCACCACTGGTTCAGTTAGCATCACCATGATAGATGGAGAAGAGATTGAGATTGTTAACAATTTCAACTTGCTCGGCTCCAGCACCAGCAGTGAGGAAACAAAAGACAAATGGCATTGAGAGAATCTGCTGTCAGGGACCTCGCCAGAGTACTGAAAAGTAATGATGTCAGTCTAGAGACTAAGGTGTGGCTGTTCCAGGCCATGGTCTTCACAATTACTTGCTATGCATCAGAGAGCAGGATAATTACTAAGGGGGACAGATGAAGAATTGATTCCTTAGAGTTCTGCTGGAAATTAGACTTGAACATATCATGAACTGCCAAGAAAAAAAGTAAGTATTGTAGAGGATAAAACTAAGTTTCTCCTTTGAAGCTCTGTCTCATGTGTTTTGGGCACGTGGTCAGGAGGGACCTGTCCTTGGAGAAGGACGTGATGCATGGAAGAGTGAAGGGACAACATAGGAGAGGAAGACCCTGGATGAGATGCATTGATACAGTGACTGGGGTGATGGGATGATATGTCGATGGCAGATATGTCGGTGTCAATGAGACTGGCTCAGGACAGGGCAGGCTTCAGAGCTGCTGCACATTGTGTTGCTATGAGTTACAGGTGACTCAACGGCACATAACAACAACAAAAGCAATAAAAATAATAACATATATGTGAAAGTTGAACAATGAACAAAGAATACTTAAGGAAATTGTTGTTGTTATGTGCCACCATCAAGTTAGAGTTGGGCCAAAACTAAGTCTACTGTTTTGTTGGGTTTTCAGAGGCTATAAATTACCAAAAAGGAGAGTGCTCATTTTTCTCCTGTGGATTAGCTGGTAGATTTTAACAATGTGTCTTAAAATTTGCAGTGCAATTCTTTACTACTAAATTGCCTGAGCTCCCTGAACAAGAATTGATGTCTTTAAATTGTAGCGTTGGCAAAAAATCTTGAATACAACATTTATTGTCAAAATAACAAATAAATCTGTACTGGAAAAAGTGCTGGTAGGGTGCCCTTTAGAGTCAAGGATGGTTAGAATTTGTCTCACATGTTTTGGGCATGTTATCAAGAGAGGTGAGTCCTCAGAAGGATATAGCATGCTTGGAAAAAGCTACATTTTGAACAAAATATTAAAACCTTGACCTGTCCTATCTGTCCTTACAAGCTCCAGGATGTTCAGCCAACTGAAGGAGAAAGACGTGCAATCTTCTTTCATGTGATTTACTGATTCTAAAACCCACAGAGAGAGAGGTCACTTCCCAATTGACAATACTCGACAACAACACAGTTATTGCTGTGCTTGAGCCCATTGTTGGAGCCATTGTGCCAATGTCTGCCATGCATAGTCTAGCTCTTCTTTTTTGACTGTGATATTGAGGGCTTAGGGTTCAAAATGGCTATTGAATTTGACTTTGGAATGTGGATTGGCAGGAATATAGAAATAGGGTGTGTGGGCTAATCCACCAGGGATTGCCTAGCCGCATCACCTGGAAGCAGAATGGAAGAAACTTCACCACCAGCAACAAGACAGCAAGAGAATGTAATATGTCCTTTGGGACCAGAGACTCTTGCACCAGCCAGTCTAAGGCCCACAGGAGCAACAGCCACAACAGCCACAGCAGCCACAGCAGAGACTCAGAGACCTGACATGCGGTAGAGTAGACCTTGTGACTTGTTGAGATGGGTGGAGGGTTGCAAAGGAGAGGAAGACCCTCAACCAGGTTAATTGACAAGATGACTGCTGCAATGCGCTCTGTGTGTCAGGAAGTGTGAGGGTGGCTCAGGACAGGACTGTTTTCAGATTCTTTTTGTTCATAAGTCGTACTTGACTAGACAGCACCTAACAACACCACCACCACAAACGTATGCAGATAATATGATACTGTACACAGAACACCTCAAGTTCTTTTTAAAAAATCTTCTGGTAGTCTATTGTCTTACTGCTCCCACAATTAAATTATGTCAATTCTTCATTGACTTTTCTTATTCAATGCCCAGTTTTTGTGAGTATATAAGGCAAATGAAAAAGAGAAAGCCTGATTAGGTACACTTTAATTGTTGTTTGTTGTTATAAGTCATTGGGTCAACTACAATTCATAACAACCTTATGCACAATAGCTCTGAACCCTGCTCTGTCCTAAGCCTATCTTACTGTCTCTGATACACCCTCACATTACCCTAGTTATTGTGTCAATCCATCTCATTCACAATCTTTCTCTCCTATCCTGTCCCTAAAGCCTTCCAACCATATCCTTCTCCAAAGACTGGATCTTTGGGCTACATGTCCAAAATATGTCTGATAGAATCTCAGATTCTTCACCTCCATGTAGCAGCTTGCTTTTACCCTCTTCAGAACAAACTTGTTAACTCTCTTAGCAGTCCATTGTATATTCAGTATGTATCACCGGAATTTTTGCTTTTCAGGATTTAAAAGAAGCCTTCTGCTACAGGTAGGTAACACATCATGTAATTCCTTGACTTTTACTTTCATGGACTTTGATCTAAGAAGAATTAAATCTTTGGAATTTTACTTTATTGGCTTCTCATCATGATGCTGTTTATTGATTTAGTTGTAAGGATTTTTGTTTTCATTATCAAAGGAAGGGAACCCTGGTGGCATAGTATGTAGTAAATTGTGAAACTCACCCTTTTGGTGGTTCAGATGCATCCAGGCCTCTGAGAGAGAAAGCTAAAACAGTCTCCACCCCCCCCCCCCCCCATCCATTGCTGAAGATAATATAAAAACAGCTGTAACAGTACATTGACAAAGAAATTCCAGACATTCAATGGGCTTTAGAAAAAAAAGCCATGGCACCAGGAGTATCATTGCTGAGGTTAGTTGGATACTGGCCAAAAGCAAAGGATACAAGAAGAATGTTTATCCGTGTTTTATTAACCATGCAAAAGCATTTGACTCTGTGTATCATAACAAATTATGGCTAACATTGAAAAGAATGGGAATCCTAGCATACTTAATTGTACTTGTACAAAATTTATACCTAAGTCAAGAGCTGGTGTCTGAATAGATCAAGAGAACAATGCATAGTTTAAAATCTAGAAGAGTATGTGTTAGGAGTATATCCTGTCTCCATATCTATTCAATCTGTATGCTGAGCAAATAATTCATGAAGTTGGAGAGGAAAACTGGACTCTATGAAGAAGAATGTGACAAGATTAGAGGAAGACTCATCAATAACTTGTTTTATGGAGGTGGTACAACCTTGCTTGGTGAAAATGAGGAAGAATTTTGTTTGCTGCTAAACATCAAGGACTATAGCTTTCAATAGGTGTTCATCTCAATATCAAGAAGTGTAAGGTTTCCACTGGAACAATAGACAGTATCATTATAGATGGAGAAAAGATTGAAGTTGTCAATGATTTCACCTTGCTTGGATCTACAATTAACAACACTCTTGAAACTAGCAGTCAGGAGATCAGAAGACATATTGTATTGGGTAAGCCTGCTATCAGAAGACTTCTCAAAAATCCTGAAGAGCAATGGTTTCAGTTTGAAGACTAAAGTGCCCTTGATTCAGGCCATGGTCGTTTCAATCACTTGCATGACAAGGAAAAAGGATAACAAAAGAAGAAGTAATGCCTTTGAGTTGTGGTGTTGGAGAAGAATACTGAATATTGATTTTGATATTGAATTTAATTGCCAAAAGAATAAAGAGATATGTCTTGGGGAAAGTGCAGCCAAAGTGTTCTTTGGAGGTAAAGATGGTGAAGCTTTGTATCTAGCACTTTGGATATGTTGCTAGAAGCTATTCCTTAGAAAGGACTTCATGCTTGTAAATTTGGAGGGTCAACAAGAGATGAAGACCCCCTAATGAGATGAATTAACACTCTGACTGCAGCAATGAGTTCAAGTGTGTCAGATTTTGGGAGGATGGCACAGATAGGCTATGGTTCAGGTGAACTCGACTGTACCTAACAACAACAACAACAACTACTGTTGTTGTTAAGGACCATAGAGTCAGAACCAACTCATTGCTGACCCTTCAGAGGGTACAGAAGTGGTAAACGGCACAAGAGGCAATTTCTCATTTTTCTTCTATGAAGCAGCTTGTGCTTTCCAACCGTACGACTTTGAGTTGACAGCACAGCTCTTTACCACTAGTTCACCAGAGTTCCCTGTCCTCCTTTTATGAAATTTAGGATAAACAGACAAATAAATTGGCCTTCTCCAACTATAATTTATGAAGAAGGCATTGCTAATTGTCTGCCTAATACTATCTCCTACCCCCTCTCCACCAGAACTTTAATTTTGTTTTGTTATTGAGGGATCTTTAGCTTCAGAGGGTGAATGACATTTATTATTCTAAATCAATGATGGTAATTGCATATCTACTGCTAGTGATTGGTTTGAGGATAAGCATTATTGCCATCTGTTATGGGCTAAATTATGCCTCCCTGCCAAGTTTATTTTGGAGTCTTAGCCCCTGGAACCTATAAAAGTGGCATTGTTTAGTAATAGGGTCATTGAAGATGTTACCAATTAACATCATATTAGAGTGAATCTTTATCTCATTTGAGTGATGTTTTCATAAAAGAGGATAGATACTGAGCACGAGGCAGAAGAAGACAGTGTAAGACACTGCAGCTATCTCTGAGGGAGGCCTGCAGTATGCAGAAATATGAAGATAAGTGTAAGGTAGTTTCTTTTTAAAAATCATCAGGGAGACTTGAACTGGCCAACGTCCTAATCTCAGACTGCCTCCTTCCTCATTTTCTTTCGTATTCTTACAGATTGTCAGAAGTGATTTATAGCTGAGCCTCCACTGGATTTCCAAGGTTATAAATCACGTAAGAGGAAATTGTTCATCTTTCTCTCACTTGCTGCTAGCTGTTTCTCACCACCAGAGGGGATTAGCAGCACACCCCCCATGGACCAGTCCTCCAGAGTGTTGAGATAATTTTTTTCCCTGTAAAAAAATTATTTTCTTCTTTATGATGTTTTCTGAGAGAAGTGTTAGAACATCTATACAGATGACTACATATTAATAGAGTTATGCTACAACCACAAACCAGGGAGCACCGAAGATTATCAGAATTTAAGATGAGAAGGCTATTTACCCATAGCCATCACAGATAACATAACCCTACTGACAGCTCTGGATTCGGGTTCCTTATCTTCAGAATTCTGAGAGAATAAATTTCTGTTCTCAAAGACCATCCCATTTGTAGTGTAATGTTACAGCAGCTCTAGGAAACAGATCTATTATTAAGATTACACGTAAACATTTGAGGATCCTAGAGTTTTTTTTCACTTTAATATCAGCTTGTATAATATTCTAGTAGATACATACCTCTCTTTGGTGGTTTACTAGAGAGTTCATACTATTATTGCTCAAAAGTTTTAAAACACCAAGTTTTTATTTTGCACAATTTTTAACATAATTGAAGTGAAATATTTTTTAACTATCATTCGTTATTTTCAAGCTCTGTTTCCTTCTCTTTAATTTTTTAATTGCACATTTTTCACTGATCTTTATGCTACAGAGTTAGATAAGCAGAATACATTGATTCAGTTCCTTGTTTTCTTTCTTTTTCCATCTAAGCAAATCACAAATTTCCACTTTCTCAGGAAGTTAGTACAATTCCCCACTTCACAGTAAACCAGGTCTCTAAATTACCTCTTTACTGTGAAAAAGTCTTTTCTTTTCCAGACAGTACTGAGTTTAGATTATTTTTATTTAATAAAACAGAACAAAAAAAGAAAGCAAAATAAAACCCCAAAACCTGCTTTTAAATTATTTTTTTAGTTCTAAAGATATGATTATGAGAAATCAGTATCAATATAAACTATAACAATAGAATATTTACAACCTATAGGCTCTTATCTTAGATATTCCAGGCAGGTTTATAAATCATTCTTTTAATACCATATGTTTATCTTATTACAGTGAAATTGAGCACAGAGACTTAGTAACTAGCTAAAGGTTGAACAGTGAGCTCTAGTGGCCTAATGGTAAAGAGCTGTGCTGCCAATTCAAAGGCATACAGTTCAAATCCAGACGCTCAATGAGAGAAAAATGAACAATTTCCTCTGGTGAACTTTATGGACTCCACAGAACGCAACAACAATGGTTTGAGTCTATCAGCCTAGATTCAGAGCCTAAATTAACACATAGTAGAAAGTAACATTATAAAAATGGATTTTTATTAGGTTCTTTCTAAAAGTTCCAGTTTCAAGATAGCATCTTTGCCTTCTCAAGTAAGAAAGCAGTGAGTCTACTACGTGTTAACTATTGGTGAAGAAGACTTCAAGATATTGGGGGGTGGGAGCTTAAACTCATTCTTTTGTTTATCTTCACTAAAGAAAGAATTTCTGAGGCTCCGTGTAACATACTTTGGACATGTTGTAAGGAGGGACCGGTCGGTCCTTGAAGAGGGACATCATGCTTGGGAGGGTGGAGGGACAGCGCAGGAGGGAAAAGCCCTCTATGAGGTGGATTGATTCAGTGACTGAAGTAATCAGGATGGGTGTGTAAGGGGCAGTGTGATTGGCACAGGATAGAGCAGGGTTTAGGACTGTTGTACATAGGGTCTCTATGAGTCGCAGGCGACTTAACGGAACACAACAACAACAACAACAAAGAAAGAACAATTCCACATAATGCTATTTTACAGTTGCACCAATCTATAACAGGGGCACAGGACATTTGAAAATTGAGTTCTTCCTGGGGCTAAAATGAGATGTAGTGGTGTTTAAGTCTAACTGCTATTATTCCTGCTTCCATAGCTCAACAGTCACTTGCAGAGCAACTCCCTCAGTATCATGGTGATCTTGCAAGTACAAGAGGCTTAAGGATGGGCTGATTTTGCTAGAAGTTTATTTTGGTATGTTTATTGTCTTCTGATCTTTTACGTCTGAAGATATGCTTATTTCTGAGGGTGAATGTCCACTTAGTTTATAAAAACACACTGGCAAGAAGTAGCTGATTTTTTCCCCTACACTCAAAAGATTTCCCTTAATTGTTGTTGTTGTTGTTGTTATTGACTAGCATTGAGTCAGAACTGACCTCTGCCTGACCTTTCAGCAGTTTTTCAGAGACAATAAATAACAATGGAGGAGACTGTCTATTTTTCTCCCATGGAGCTGCTAGTGTATTCAAACCACATACTTTAAGATAGTTATTAAATGTATTTACATTTTAAACAAAGTGACTCAGTTGAAACTGTATTAATAGACATAGTTCTACATTGTAAAATGTGATATATAATGTACACATACATAGCTACTGCACAAGTTTTTAAAACAGTTTGAGTCTTTTTCCCAGTATAGTCATGGAGGTCCTGTGTCTCTTGTTACATATCCTACTTTCAACTAATTTGATGCCTCAGTAAAACAACTGTCAGAATATGATTGTAAAAAAACCAAAACAATAAGCAGCACCTCAACCAATCACAAGCAGAGCCTTTTTAGTTTTTGGTGCCCAAACATTAGTAATATTGCTAACAGCCAAAGTATTGCATGGTTTCAGTTATTTTTAATTTTTTATTATTAATATTAATTTTAATGAAAAGTTACAAAGACATTGCATTTCCAATCATTCATTGTTGCACTTTCCTTTCTGCCTACCCCTCCTCTATAGTTTGCTCTTCTCTTTAAAAAGGAAAAGAAAAATTCTTTCATTGTTATACAATCCCTCTCCCCAAGTCCACTCCACTATGCAACCTTCATTCTGAACTCCTGTCATTACAATAATACCTAATAATATATCCCTTTTAAACAGTTCTCTCCCTCATCTATTTCAATGCATTATACATAATTTATCCCATCTTTCTCAGCCTCCCCCCAATTCTGATGTCAGTCTAGTTTTACAACAGTGATACTATGCAGTGCAGTATTTGTCCTTTTCTGTCTGAGATATGTCACTCAGCATAATGTCTTCCAGAGTCACCCATTTTGAATAATGTTTAATGAGTTCCTTGTTTTTCAATGCAGCATAGTATTCCATTGTGTGAATAT
>NW_006399878.1:4985006-4987748 GCF_000299155.1 Elephantulus edwardii | reverse complement strand
CAACTTTTTGAGAAAGCTCCATACTGCCTTCCATAGTGGTTGCAACATTTTACACTCCCACCAACAGTGAATAAGGATTCCAGTTTCTCCACAGCCTCGCCAGCCTTTGTTACTTGCTGTTCTGTTAAATTTTGCTATTCTTACTGGAGTGAAATGAAATTGCATAGTTGTTTTGATTTGCATCTCTCTTAGAGCTAGGGATTTTGAACATTTCTACTTGTCTTTGTTGACCATCAGAATGTCTTCTTTGGTGAAGAGTCTGTTCATTCAGTTCTTAGTTGTTGTTGTTGTTGCATACCTTCAAGTTGGGACTGACCCATAGGTGACCCCTTCAGCAGGTTTCCAGTGGCAATTAATTGCACGGGAGGAGATTGTCCATTCTCCGCTGGAGTATCTGGTGGCCTCGAACCTCATGCCTTCCGGGATTGCAGCCCTACTTCTTGCTACTAAGCCACCACAGTTCTTAGTAGCTGAGTAAAAGTCTTTTGAACATGTGAAAAACTGAAGATTTCGAAATTTTGGCAAGTGGGCACCATTCCAATCTTGTCAGTATTTAGAAAGAAATTAAAACAAAATAATGGATCTAAAAAATTATAAAACGGTTAAAACTTTAGTCTTAGAATGTTATATATTGGAGCTGATTACTCCAATTTTAGTTTCCAATATTATCGGTCCTAGAATTTTAAAATATACATATAACAACGTCAAAAAATTCCATTTGAAAATAAACTGATACAGATATAATTTCCACAGAAATATATGCCATGGTGCTGTACAATATACATATACAGTGATTTTAAAGACATTTTGTACAATACTCAATCTCATTTTACTGATTATAAAGGAATAAAGAAATAAAAATAATCCCTTTGCAACAATATCTCTGTAATAATGAAGACATCATAAAACACAAGTGACTCCAGCATCTTCATTGTGTGAACACATCTTCACACCCCATTCTATGATTCTGCACTCTTCAATAGATGATTCTCTCCCAAAACAAAATACTTCATTCAGCCAAATTGGGCCAGTACCTGCAATAATCAGATAGAACTGCATTAATAAATATGATTCAGTGTTTCTGTGCTAATATGAGAAAAAATAACCAAAACATTAGTTTTATTCTTGCTGTTATGTGCTGCCAAGTCACTTGTGACTCATAGTGACCCTATGTACAAGAGCCCTAAACCCTGATCTATCTTGTGCCAAATCACTGTCTGGAATACACTTATTCCCATTACCCCAGTCACTGAATCTATCCATCTCATCAAGGGTTTTTCTTTCTTGTGCTGTCCCTCTACCCTCCCAAACATGATGTCCCTCTCCAAGGACTTGTCCCTCCTTTTAGCATGCTCAAACTACGTCAGACGAAGCTTCAGAATCCTTGCCTACCAGGAGCAGCCTGGTTTCACCCTCTCCATGACAAACCTATTTGTTTTCCTAGCAGTCTATGGTATATTAAACACTCTTATCCAGTACCACAGCTCAAAGGTATCAGTTCTCTATCATCCCTAGTCACTGTCTTGTTCTTCAATGCATAGCACACAATGTTTTACAAAATATATTAATAACAAAGCAAGTGCATGCTGCTGCCAAGTTAGAACTAAAGCTCTCTGGCAGGTTTCAGAGGCTATAAACAGCACAGGAAGAGATTGTCCATCTTTCTTTGGCAGAACAAATGCATTCAGAGAAGCTCTGGTGGCCTAGTGGTAAAGAAGCTGCACTGCAATCTTGAAGGCAAGCGGTTCGAGGCCACCAGCTGCTCTGAAAGGGAAGGTTAGGCAATATCCTCTTGTGTGATTAACTGCCTCTGAAAACCCACTGGAGAGTCAACTATAGGTCGGTTCCAACTCAATAGTACACAACAACAACAAGAACAATAACTTTTGGATTAGGAGTGCAATTGCTTAACCACTAGGCAACGACAGCTCTATAATTGGTGACTGGGATGCAAAAATTGGAAACAAAGTAGAAGAAATGGTAGTTAGAAATTATGGACTTGGCACAGAAATGAGGCTAAAGATGGAATAATCAAATTTTGTATAATCAATGATTTATTCACCGAAAACATACTTTTTTCAAGAAATACAAATGGTGATTATACATATGGACTTCACCTAATGGACTTCACAGGAATCAGATTGATTCTATCTGTGGATAGAATTTTCGGGCAAGTGTAATATCAGCAATCAAAACCAGGCCAGGTACTGACAGTGAATTCATGTTCAAGTTGAAGAAAATGAAAGCAAGTTCACAAGAACCAAATACAATCTTGAGTCTATTCCAGCAGATGAATTTAAAAATCATTTCAAAATAGGCTTGGGGCATTGAACACTACTGATTGAGGAACAGATTTTTTTTGTAGGATGACATAAAAATATATCATCCATGAAGAAACCAAAAGTCATTACAAAGACATTGGAGGATGAAAAGAACAAAACAGTTGTCAGAAGGTTCTCAGACAATTGCACGATTGCATCAGCACTGAGAAGCCAAAACAAAGAGCAGTGATTTTGAAATAAAAGAAAGGAACAGAAAATCCCATATAAGAAGACAAAGGAAAGTATTATAATGGAATATGCAAACAGCTGGAGATGGAGAATCAAAATGTAAGAACTTGCTTGGCATTTTTCAAGTTGAAAGAACTGAAAAAACAAAATCAAATTTAGTGTTTTAATACTGAGAGATGCTATGGGCAAAATTTTGTAACAATCCAGACAGAATCAAAGTAGGGAAATGACA
>NW_006399878.1:4970164-4982281 GCF_000299155.1 Elephantulus edwardii | reverse complement strand
AAGCAAGATTCTGCTGAAGATTATCCAAAGATGACTGGAACAACACATCAAGTGAGAAGTGCAGGCTGTGTTTAGAACAGACCATAGCACTAGGGATATTATAACTAATGTCAGATAGATCTTGGCTGAAAGCAGAGAGTACCAGAGGAATGTCTATCTGTGTTTCATTGACTATGCAAAGGCATTTGACTGTGCGAACCACAACAAACTGTGGCTGACTCTGAGAAGAACGGGAATCCCAGAACATTTGATTGTGCTTATGTGAAACCTATGTTTGGACCAGGAGACAATCGTCAGATTAGAGCAAGAAAATATTGCATGGTTCAAAATTGGGAAGGGCATGCATCAAAGATGTGTCCTATCTCCATGTCTTTTCAATCTATATGTAGAACAGATTATTAGGGAGTCTAGGCTCTATAAGGAGAAGTGTGGCATCAGGATTGGAGGGAGACTCATCAACAATCTGTGTTATGCAGATGACACAAACCTGCTTGCTGAAACTGAGGAGGACCTGACGCGCTTGCTGTAGAAGGTCAAGGACTGAAACCTTCAATGTGAATTGAAGCTCAACATCAAGAAAACAAAAAATCTCACCACTGGGCTGATTGGCAAAATCGTGGTAGATGGTGAAGAGATTGAAATTGTTGACAGCGTCAGTTTGCTGCCTCTACAATCAACATTCTTGGTACCAACAGCCAGAAAATTTAAAAAGAAAATTGCACAAAAACCCAACAAACAAAAACCAAATTGCATTAGGGAAGTCTGCAGTCAGAGACCTCTCCAAAGGATTGAAGAGCAACAAGGTCAGTCCAGAGATTAAGGTGTAAAACAATTACTATGTAAGGCAATTACTATGTAAAGCAATTACTATTCAAGGCAAGTACCATGACCTGTATGCATCAGAGAGCTGACAATGACTAGGGGTGATATAAAGAGAGTTGATGTCTTTGAACTATGGTACTGGAGAAGAGTACTGAATATACCAAAGACTGCAAGAACAAACAAGTTCATCCTAGAGAGAGTAGAGGACAGGCTGCTCCTTGGAGGCAAGGATTCTGAAGTTTTTTCTGACATACTTTGGTCATGTTACAAGATCGAATCAGTCCTTGGAGAGGGATGCCATGCTTGGGAGGGTGGAGAGACAGATCAGGAGAGGAAGACCCTTTATGAGATGAATTGATTCAGTCACTGGGGTAATGGGGATAAGTGTGTCAGGGACAGTGAGATTGGCAAGGAACAGAGAAGGGTTAAGAGATGTTGTACATAAGGTTACTATGAGTCACAGGCAACTCGACAGCACATAAGAACAACACTGTTGTTATTGTTATGTGCCATCGAGTTGCTTGCGAATCATAGCGACCCTATGTACAACAGTCCTAACCTCTTCTCTGTCCTGTGCCAATCTCACTGTCTCCGACACACCCATCCTAATTACCCCAGTCACTGAATCAATGCAACTCACAGAGGGCCTTCCCCTCCTGTGCTGTCCCTCGACCCTACCAAGCATAATGTCCCTCTCCAAAGACTGGTCCCTTCTTACTACATGTCCAGAGTATGTTAGATGAAGCCTCAGAATCCTCGCCTCCAAAGAGTTGCCCGGTTTAACCCTTTCCAGGATGTATCTGTTTGTTTTCCTGGAAGCCCATGGTACCCTCAGTACTCTTCTCCAGCACATCACTGTTCCAGTCGTTTTTGGATAATCTTCAGTAGAATCTTGCTTGCATATGAAATCAACGATATTGTTCTATAGTTTCCACACTCCATTGGGTCACTCTTCTTTGGGATAGGAACAAATATAGAACTCTTCCAGTCAGTTGGTCAAGTGGCTGTTCTCCAGATTTCTTGACACAACTTGGTGAGCACATCCACGGCAGTATTTGTTAGCTGAAATATGTCAATTGGTATACCATCTATTCCTGGGCCTTGGAAAAAATTTTGCAATGACATATCTAATAAATGACTCATATCTAAAGTTTATAGAATATGGTATCTCAACAAGAAAAAGGCAAACAATTACAAAATATGAAGTGATACTTCACCAAAGAAGAAAATAAGATGGCCAACAAACAAATGAAGAAATGTTAAAAATCCTTAAGTTATTGGAGAGATGCAAATAAAAGCACCAATGTGATATCACCTCATCCCAACTACAATAGCAAAGTTCAATAGGACAACAAGCAACAGTCGTCTACGACTCAACAGCACGCAACAACAACAACAGCAACAGCAATCATAAGCTAAATCTATTGTGTCTCAGTTCTCATTTTCTCAGCTTATATTCCAAGCAGTGACATAGCTGGGTCATTTGGAATTTCTATGTTCAGCTTTTTGAGGAAACGTCAAACTGCCCTCCAGAGTGGTTATACCATTTTACAATTTTATCAATACTGTAAAAGAGTTCCTATCTTGCCATGTCCTCTCCAACATTTATTACTTGCTGTCCTATTAAATTTTGTAACTGCTATTGGAGTGAGATGGCATCTCATTGTGGTTTTGATATGCATCTTTCTTATTGTCAGTGATTTTTGAGCAAACCCTATGAACCTGGAGAAAGGATGTAAGTAATACAAGTGCACAGGTCTTTCATTCATAGGGTCACTATGAGTCACCTATGACTCGAAGACACTTAACAATAACATCCAACTACTGGTAATATGAACTAAAGAAACCAGAACTGTGACACAACAGATGTGTGCACGCCCATGATTATTGCAGTATATTCAGTATAGTGAAGAGGTGGAAGCAGGGCAACTGTCCCTCAACAAACAAATGGATAGAAAAACTGTGGTAGCTACACACAATAGAATATTATGCAGCATTGAAAAACAATAAACTTGCAAAATAATACAAACATGGATAAGTCTGGAAGACATTATTCTGACTAAATGTTTCAGTCACAAAAGGTCAAATATTGCAAAAAACCACTTCTATGAAAATAGAATGAACTCGTGACAGAGGAGAACAGGAAAAGAATGGAAAGCTAAAGAGCATAACACTGAGATAGATGGCTGAAGAAAAGACCTCTCTGAAAGGAATGGATGGTTAGACATTATAAGTACAACAGTCAACAATCTGGAGCAAGATACACATTATTAAGTGAATTGGAAGGGAGGAAGGAAAATGTGTGTGGATGAATGAATGAAACACAAAGTTTCACTAAAATTTCATTTTAAAAAAAGGATGGAGAATATAAACAATTAATATACCCACAAGAATTGACTGACACTGAAATATTTCAGGAAATAACAAATGACCAAGGGCCATTGGTGATGAGGGAAGAATATAAGCTGCATTGAATGTATTAGAAGGAAAAATAAAGCCCTAGGAATCAATGAGATACCAATGGACATGTTTCAACTAATAGATGCAGCCCTGGATATACTCACCAATCTGTGCCAGGAATTTGGAAGACAGCCACCTGGCCATTTGCCTGGAAAAGATCTATATTTGTTTCCATTCTCAAGAAATAATGATCCAACAGAATATGGGAATTATTGAACAGTATCATTGATATAACATGCAAGCAAAATATTGCTAGAAATTATCCAAAAATCAATAGAACAGTACATTGGCAGATAAATGACAGAGTTCAAACTGGGTTTAGAAGAGGCTATGACACCAGGGATATCATTGCTGATGTCAGATGGATTCTGACTGACAACAGAGAATATCAGAAGAACGTCCATCTGTATTTTATTGATTATGCAAAGGCATTTTGACTGTGTGAAAAAAAAAGATGGCTAACATTGAAAAATATGGGAATTCCAACACAATTACACTTATATAAAATCTATACCTAGTCCAAGAACCTTTTATACAAACAGAGCAAGGGAACAGAGCATGGTTTAAAATAAAGGGATGCATCAGTTAGGTATCCTTTCTCCGTACTTATTCAGTCTGTATACTACAGACTAAGCATAGCATTTGAGAAGCTAGACTTTATGAAGAAGAGTATGGCAACAAGATAGGAGGAAGACTCATGAGCAACCTACATTATGCAGATGACATAACCTTACTTGCTGAAATTGAGGAGGACCTGAAGTGCTTGCTGCAGAAGATCAAGGAATAAAGCCTCTAATCTAGATTATTACATTTTAATATGTTAAAAAAAACACACCAAAACACCCAATACAAAAATCCATAAATTCTCACCACTGGGCAAATAGACAACATCTTGATAGGTGGAGAAACAATTGAAATTGTCAACTATTTCCTCATATGTGAATCCACAATCAATAACTTCGGTACAAGCAGTCAGAACATCCTGAGACACAAAGCATGGCAAAATCCGCTGTCACGTATCTCTCCAAAGTCTTGAAGATCAATGATGTCGGTTTAAAACTAAAGGTGTGCCTGAGTCAAGGGTTTTTCCAATCACCTATGATCTAGTCATGTCATGTCTGTGACAGCAGAGGATGACAGAAGAAGATGCCTTTCAGTGATAAATATGGCACAAGATGCGCCAGGGTTCATAACTTTTGTTAACACGTCACTTATGAGTTGTATTCAACATTACGCCATCTAACAATATATTAATCTATGTGCAAGTTCTGTACCATTTTCTCCACTTTCTTTCTTTACAGTTGAGTTGGAACTCCTGAAAATTAAGACCATCAAACCTACGAATAAACTTAGGAACAAGTAGCAACTACATATTAACAAAGAAATTTACTAAACTTCATTGACAAATAATATCTTAGCATCATTGTAGACACAATCAATACCATATTTCTTACATTGGGATGAATATAATGTTGGAAATTGTCCTTCCAATCACAACAGTGATATAAAACATATTTAGAAATTCCTTTAACTTAGAAACAAATTTTTCTATAGCTAGAAGAGAAAGTATTAATTGAAGACATTTTTTAAAAAGGAAAATCAATGATGTTACTTTCACTAATTTTAAGTATCTTCAATAACATTACTTTCCATAACTTTTAATATTCTGAGTGCAATAAATTATATAGAATAAAAATTTAAAGTTTGCACATTTAATAATTTGTAACAATCACATATACAAACAAACAAATATGCAGATATTGGAGATTTTGTTAACAAAATATAGATAATGTTGTGTATCATAGACTCAGAGCAGTTCCCTAACTGACCTTTCAAAGGGTTTTTAGAACAATAAATAATATGGGAGAAGATTGCCCATCTTTCTTCCAAGGAGCAGCTGGTGGATTTGATCTGTGCACCTTTGAATTGGCAGAATTCTTTACCTTTAAGCACTAGAGATCCACAGATAACAGCGGTAAGATTTTCCAATACTTAGGACTTGTTCAAATTATCATAAACTTGTACTTTTTAATATCTTATTATTAGTAATATATACTATATATGATGTTTCCTGAGCATAATCTGCTGATGTCATAATATCCGTATAATTTTTATGTAATGTTCCCAATAGTTGAAGACAAGGAATGATTAGATTTATAAAGATGAAACCTAACACACTCCCTTCATGTTAATTTCAACTCACACAACCCTATAGAACAGTGGCTGGTAAGTTTGAAATATTGACCTTTCAGTTTGCAGCTCAACACTTATCCCACAGTGTAACCTGGGTTCCTTGGTGGTGATGTGTTTAAAACATTTAGCTACTATTTCAAATCCACCAGTTATTCCTCAGGAAAAAAAGGAGCAATTTGCTTTCATAAAGATAACAGTAAACAGGTAAGCATGATTATTTTATCATGCTGTTATAACTAAAAATAAGAGGGCATTAGGAACTTAGGTGCAGGACACTTAGCTACTTATAATGAAGTCAGTGTTCCTCACAGGCTTGTCTGCCCATATCAATACATTTAAACAATGGTTTACCTCAATCCCCTGAATTATTAAATAGAATGCAACAAATCTGCTTTGAATAGCTAGCTGAGTGAACAAAACAAATTCCACAATTTCTTAGAGCTGATCAATGAGTGAAAGCTCATGTTGTAGATAGATGAAGCCACTATGGTCGCATATGTAATTAATGGCCAAGTTGGTGCTTGCATCCAGAACCCTTGATTCTTGTTCTTGTACATTTCCCAATAGATACTCTATATTGTGCCTTTTATTAACTGTGGTCTTGGGTTACATGGTAAAGAATCAGACACAATGAACATGTTTTTAATGTATATATATGAAACATAAGTCCTTGGAATGTACAAATGGTTATTTGGACTCCTAACAGAAAGATTAAGGGCTTCAATCCATCCAGAAGAGCCTCAGAAGAAAGGCTGACAACCTACTTAAAAAAAATCATCCACTGAAAGTAGAACTAATTTCTATTAACAAACATATGTGGATTTTCATGACAACTGGAAAATTAACAAGAACATAAAACAATTCACTTGATTGATTCATAAATGAGGGTGTTTGTACTGCTAATTCAAAGAGTATTCATTTGCATAGGTTTGAATCCTTCAATGGCTCTGTGGGAGAATGATGGACAGTTTCCTTCCATTCTGATAAAAGGTCTTGCAAACTCAATGGAAGTTTGTTTTCAGTGGGCACTGACTCAAAAATAGTGAATGAGTGAATGAATGAGTCTCTCACTCATAATACATTAAGTTTATGTCTTATAATATACTTTTTGAAATAATGAGAGTAATCTCTATTTCACAGGTAAATAAACTAAAACTCAGAAAGGGTGTATGACTTAATGAAACTAACAAGAGAGAAAGAACAGAGCCAAACAACAGAACATGATGACAGTTAAAACTTTATAATATTCATTGGCTACATAAGCCCAAAGAGAATTATAGAAATAATTTTCAAAGATTTGTTGTTTCATTTTTATATTAATATATTCAGAGCTACTGAGCCTAAGGGAAAATTTTATTTAATGTATACTTCCTATCTTGTTTGAAATTGTTTTCTGCATTAAAAAAATTAATGCAAATGTAGCATAAAATGCATAAAATTTTATTCTCCTATAAACCTTAAAAATTAAAAAAACAAATTTGTTTTCATGTTGTTAGGTGATAACTGTTACTCAAGAGGTTTGGTTGTTGCTGTTTTAATTTTTTTTTCTTCCAAATTTATCTCTGAACTAGCATTTCTATTCAGTAGAAACCCACACAAAATTAGTCTGCATTTTAGACATTTTAATTCTTTTATCTATCTATCTATCTATCTATCTATCTATCTATCTATCTATCTATCTATGACAGCCTTTGAAATTTAAAGGCCATTTTGTTGTTAGGTGCCATTGAGTCAAATAAGACTCATAGCAACCCTAGAAACAATAGACCTGTCCTTTCCTGTGCCATCCCTATCACCTGACAAACTTGAGCCCATTGCTGCAGTCACTGTGTCTGTCCAGCTTGTTAAGGGTATTCCTATCTTTTTTTCACCCTACACCTTCCCAAGTATGACATCCCCCTCCAAAGAACAGCTTCTCCTATCTATACGTCCAAAGTATGAGAGATGAAATCTTGTTATCTTTGCCTCCAACCAGCACTCTGGCTGTACCCTCTCCAAGATCTATCTTCTCTTTTGTCCATCCAGGGAATATTCAGTACTCTTCTCTACAACTCAAAGAAATATATTCTTCGTCCTGAAAAGGGTGAAGCTGGGCTGTTCCTTGGAGGCAAGGATTCAGACGCTTCATCTGACATATTCTGGACATATTGCATGGTGGATCAGTTCTTGGAGAGGGACGTCATACTTGGGAGATTGGAGGGACAGCCCAGGAGAGGAAGACCCTCGATGAGATGGATTGATTTCATCACAGGAGTAATGGGAATAGGTGTGTTGGAGACAGTATGATTTACAAGGGATAGAGCAGGGGTTAGGGCTGCTGTACATAGGGTTGCTATGAGTCACAGGCAACTCGATGGCACATAACAACTACAACATCAACAATAACATATTATTCTTTGTCCAAATCTCAGATGCATAACTAGTGACTGAAAAGACCATGGCTTGAATCAGGTGCACCTTAGTTTTCAGACGGACACCACTGCTCTTCAATACCTTGGAGAAGTCCCTGGAAGCAGACTCTGGTGTTTGCCTAAAAATTAGTTCTTTTTGGTCATTACAGTTAGCCCCACTGGTCTCCAGCTACCTTCATGTGGACACATGATCTTGCGAATCAACAGCTGTGGCACAAGGATAAGAAAAGAGTGCTTCCCCACAGTGAACAGCAAGACTTTAGGTGAGAAAGACTTGAGAGAGACTGGAGTGAGACCCTAGTGCTATTGGTGGAGAGGCTGTAGCATTGCCATGGAGAAACTGTGGCAAGGTGTGAAAATTCTTGCATTTTTGCTGGCCACAGGTAAAAAAGTCTTTTGCTGTTCTTGATAAATACTTGAAGGAGAAGGTGATTTATAACTGCTCTGAGGCAAATGTTACGGGATGATTTGGATTTGACTGTTGAACTAAAACCAGATGCTGAACTAATTGGGAATTGTGTCTTGGACCTTATGCTAAAGCCTGCACTTGTTTTGGAGGATATTGCTTGCCTCCCCTACTATCCAACTTATTTCCCTAATAATTCCCTCTCTGAGTACCTGAATTGTGAGTCTGTGAGCCAGCAAAAAATAAATGAACCTCTTGCTGTTGGTGTGGCTCTAAAGGCATCATAGGGTTTGCCTACATATGGGCTCTTTATCTGCTTTCTGCTCTGGAGCAGTGAGCGGGTGTGCTCTGAAGATCTTGGAAAAAAAAAGAGGCCCTGGAACTGATGGAATATCAAATGCTGCACTGGGTGTTCTCACCAGGTTGTACCAGGAAATCTGGAGGACAATAACCTGGCCAATTTACTGGAAGACATCTATATTTATCCTCATTCCAAAAAAAGGTGACCCAACAGTGTGCAACTTATCGTACAATATCCCTAACATCACATACTAGCAAAATCCTCCTGAAGACAATCCAGAAATGACTAGAAGAGTACATTGAAATAGAACCACCAGAAAATACAGTCTGGATTTAGAAGAGATCATGGCACTAGGGACATTATTGTCAATGTCAGATGGATCTTGGCAGAAAGCAAAGAGTGATCTATATCTGTGTTTCATTGACTATGCAAAGGCATTGGACTGTGTGAATCACAAAAAATTGTGATGACTTTGAGGAAAAGGAGAATGCCAGAACACTTACCTGTGCTTATGTGAAACCTATACTTGCATCAGGGAACAGTCCTCAGATAAGAGCAAGGAAACACTGCATGGTTCAAAATCAGGAAGGGAGTGCATCAGGGATGCATCTTGTCTCCATACCTTTTCAATTTACATGCAGAACAGATCATTCAGAGGAGCAATATGAGATCAGGATTGAAAGAAGAGTCATCAATAACCTACGTTATGCAGATTACACAACCTTACTTGCTGAAATTGAGGAGAACCTGAAGCGCTTGCTGCAGAAAGTCAAGGACTGTAGTCTTCAATATGGATTGAAGCTCAACATCAAGAAGGCAAATATTCTCATCTCTGGGCCAATTGACAGCACCATAATAGCTGGAGAAGAGATTGGGGTTGTTAATAATCACAGGTTGCTCAGCTCCACAACACTCTTGGCACGAGCAGCCAGGAAATCAAAAGGCAAATTAATACAATATTATCTAAAACAGATAAATCTGCTGTCAGGGACCTTTCTGGAGTACTGAGAAGCAACAATGTCAGTCTAGAGTCTGTGTGCAAGATCCAGGCCATGATCTTTGTAATTAGTTGCTTTGTGTCAGAGAGCTGGACAATGACTAAGAATGACAGAAGAATTAATGCTTTTGAGTTGTGGTTCTGGGGAAAAGTCTTGAACATACCATGGATCACCAAGAAAACAAATAGGTCTGTCTTAGAGAGGGTGAAATAAAATTTCTCCTTGGAGTCTAGAATGTTGAAGCTCCATCTCATATACATGGGCACGTGGCCAAGAACAATGTATCCTTTGAGAAGGACATCATGCTTGGAAGGGTGGAGGGATAGTGCAGGAGAGGAAGGCCCTGGATGAGATGGATTGATACAGTGACTGGAGCAATGGGGGTAGATGTATTGGAGTCAGTAAGACTAGCTCACGATAGGGCAAGCTTCAGAGCTGTTGCACATATGGTCACTATGAGTCATAGGCGACTCGACAGCATGTAAAAACAACATATGTTGTGGTGCACTCCATACTGAAAGGTTGTAGTCTTTTATTCAACAAATGCTTCACTTTCAGTAAGCAAGGTTCTGTCATCTGCGTAATACTTTTGATGAATCTTCCTCTAATCCTGATGCCACATTCTTCTTTCTAAGTCCAGTTTCTTAGGTTATTTGCTCAGCATATGTATGGCATAGGTATGGTAAAGGAATATTTTAGTCAGATATATAACAAAGTGAAGAATAACCACTGAATATGTAACTGGGGAACGGAAAATCACTAATGGGTGAAAGCATTTGAATATATATTTATTAATATCCTGTCATAGCCGGATGGCATGAATTTGCAGCAGTGCTAAGACTTCTAGTTAGAAAATATGTTTTCAACATTTTCTTCTTTGACAAAAGTTTTATATTTTTTTATCACAATTGAAAATTGAGAGTCAGAATTGGGAATAATGGATGCCGAAGACTGTAGCTCTCTTTATAATTTTATGGCTCTGAAGTAATCCTCCCACAGTTTTATCATAGGTAGATTTAAAGAATTGGAATGAAATAGATTTGAAATATCATCTACTTTTAAAATTCTTTCGTTCTAAGACTGAAGACATGGCCTCCTTAAGAAATGAAGTTTGTAAGGATCAATAATTTAAGGAGTTTCTGTCTATAGAAAGACAGGAGGTTAACACATAACTTTTTATTCTCTCCCAAACATAGTAAGTATGTGAATTGGGGAATGTTTTGTGAAGCTTATCTATAAAATGAGCAAGGGAAACACGAGAATGGCTACGCCTGACCTCTACTAACTCTACAAATTTGTACTGTCCCCAGCAGTAACATCTACAATATAAAACTGATTCCTGTGAGGTCAGACATGGTCCCTTACTCTGCTGCACCAACTTTTTCTAAATTTTTGGATCCAAAGTTTATTGAAAATTACCACATAGACTTTACAGCAAATCTTTTCACTCATGGTTGTAGCATTTATTAGGGAAACATGTTGGGATGGAGAAGATAAAGGATATTTATGACACAGGTTCAGTAAAAAAGCCGTATCAAGCCAGGTTAACAGCAAAACAATCCCTCAATTAAGTCTGTGTTTTAATCAACAGCAAGATACAGTCCCTCAATTCACCCAGGTAATAGCAAGACTCTATACAGGAACCTCTGGCCCTAAAGGATGAGCGCTACTTTCTCTGACTCTTCTTTCCTTGTGTTGAGGGTTCCAAATTCTGCTGCAAAATCTGTTCAATTTAGTGATAAGACTGGCCAATCTCTTTGTGGATAGGCTAACACACTCTATGAGGAAGAAATGGCTTCCACAGCTGTTGATGGTGGGCCTCCTGCCACAGGGCTGATGCATCAAATTATAATCTTGTCTCAGAGAAGAAGAACAAGGCCAAGAACAATGATCTAGAGAAGTCAAATTTTGAGGCAAGAGACACTACACCACACCATAAGTCTTCCTCACTTTCTTGACATAAAACTTATAAAATAATTTCTACTGATGAGGGACACTACAAACATTAAGCGACATCATGTAGCAAGTACCTAATATTATTCTATGCTTCATATTGGCTTGTAGACTTTATGATAGTTTCCATAGTATCCAATATCTATATAGGTAAATTTTCAGCAGTCATGGACAAGATAATAAAACGAGTTCTAGTCTTCTTGAATATTTTATTAAACTATGAAGTGATTTTTCTTACATTCCCTAAGATTTCAAAGACTAGTTCAAGATGGCAGAGTATTACAGTAAATATACAAAAATAGAAAAAAAAAACTAAACAAACCCAAGAATAATGCATGGGGTATTTATCAAATGAAAATAAAGGGGGAAAAAGAAGCCTGATGGAAGGAATACTGAGTCACTGTATTGAAAAGAATAATGACAAATTATTTCAAAAAGTAGTGTATAATTCAGAATTGATGGTATTATTGAAAAATGGGCACAGGATATGAACAGACACTTCACCAAGGAAGACATTCAGATGGCAAACAAATACATGAAGAAGTGTTCAAAATCGCTAGCTCAAAGAGAGAT
>NW_006399878.1:4952954-4966378 GCF_000299155.1 Elephantulus edwardii | reverse complement strand
AACAACAACAACAACAATCACATGGTAAAATTTGCTGTAAATAATTTAAAAACTGCTTGCAACAATACACTGATAGGAAACTGGTAGAAATTTACATTGAGCTTACAAAAGGATGTGGGGGAAAATGGATATATTTCCTGATATCAAATGAATCTTGGTTAAAAATCAGAGGCCACTTAATTGTGTTCATGCAGAATCCATACAAAGACCAAGAGTCACTTGAACAATTCAAGGAAATCAAAGTTTCATTTCATCTTATTTAACCCTGTTCTGTTTGCTCATTTTTTACTTATCATAACTTTCCACTGGTTTTCTGTCGTTTTAAGCCTTTATACAGGAGAAAATGGTCCAATTCTTCTCCTATGAAGGTGGTGAATTTGAACTACTGACCGTTAATTTAGCTGTCAGACAAGGGACTCATTAGGCCATTATATTCCATTTTTATCCTGAGCATATAATCTGAGAAAAATGCAAATGGAGAAGAATGTAGCATGACGATTGGATGAAAAGTTATGTACAGCTTACAATATGCAGCTGTTATAATCTCACTTGCTAAAAGCAAAGAGGACTTGAAGCACTTGTTTTTGAAAATAAAAGCCTACACCTTGCAATAAGAATTACACGTCAACATATAGAAAACACAAATCCTCACAATTAAACCTATAGGCAATATCATGATCAATGAAGAAAAGACTGACATTTTCAAAGATTCCATTTTAATTGAATTCTCTACCAACACCCATGGAAGCAGCAGTGAATAAATCAAATAAAATGTTGCACTTGATAAATCAGCTGTTAAGGGCTCCTTTAAAGTACTAAATAACAAGGATGCATATTTAAGACTTCAAGTGTGCCTAACTAATGCAATGGCATTTTCAGTTGTATTATATACATGTGGAATCACTTGTTATGCATCAGAGAACTGGACAATAACCAGGGAGGATAGAAGGAGAATTGATGCTTTTGAGCTTTGGTGTTGGAGAAGAGTGCTGAGTGTACCATGGACTGCTAAGAAAACAAACAGATTCATCCTAGAGAGGGTTAAACCAGTATGCTCCTTGGAGGCAAGGATTCTGAGACTTCATCTGACATACTTTGGTTGTGTTTTAAGCAGGGACTGGTCCTTGGAGAGGACATCATGCTTGGGAGGGTGGAGGGCAAGCGCAGGAGGGGAAGGCCCTCTGGAAGGTTGATTGATTCGATGACTGGAGCAATAAGAATGAGTGTGTCGGAGACAGTGCGATTGGCACAGGACATAGCAGAGTTTAGAGCTGTTTTACATAGGGTCGCTATGAGTCACAAGCAGCTCTATGGCACATAGCAACCACATAATGAAGAAGAATTTATGGTTTTGAATTATGATGTTAGTGAAGAATATTAAATAGACTATGGACTATCAAAAGAGCAAATGAACCGGTCTTGGAAGAAATAGTCAGAAACAAGGACAGGGTGAGATTCCATCTCATATATTTTGGACATCTAAGGAGGTACTGATTGTTAAGATAATGACATCACACTTCATATATAGAGAGTTAGGGAATAAAAGGAAGATCCTCAATGTGCTCTATGGGAAGCCAATACTAAATATTTGTAATAAACCTATTTAACGTACAAGCTGTAGTTCACCCTGAGGCAGTAAGGCAATCCTTAAAGGTTTACAGGATACTTGCATTGTATTTGCTGACCCCTTTCTCCTGGGTCAAGCAGAAGGTTTTCAATGGAAAGAGCTTGGCTTTATTTGCATTGAAATATCTTTGTGATTTACTTCCTGATAATTTTCAAAAAGGACACTGGGAAGCTGGAATCTGGGCCCTTCGGTGGATGAAACTGCTGGCCCCTTGTCTTTATTCTCTGTTTTATCTCATTTCTGTTTGTCTGGCTCATTATTAATAATTTTAAAAATCCCCTCAGTCTGCAACAGTGCTGGAGTAACACAATGACTTAGAGCAATGACATAACAAAGACTGTGAGGCTAGCTCAGAACCAGTGTTTAAAAGTTCATATGGACACTATGAGTCAGAACCAACCCAAGTATAGCTACTAATCACAATTAAAAGTGCAAGGATGAAGTCATGTGTTTATCTCCATCCGTTTATCCTTGCAATATTGAAAAGTCCCCGTAGAAAATGGGCTACAGAAAGATAAATCAGTATTTATATAAAAAACAAGCAAAGAACAATTGGCTAAAATGAATAAAGTTGCTATGCATTGTCAAGTAGGAACCAATTCGTAGCTGACCCTCCAAAAGGTTCTCAGAGATAGTAAATCACACAGGAAGAGAATTTCTGACTTTCTCCTGCAGAGCAGCTGGTGGACTGAAACTGTCTGCCTCTAGGTTGGCAGCACAACTCCTTACCGCTAGGCCAACAGAACACCGAGAAATGAATAAAGGATGGAATTTGTGCTTAGAATTTCCTTTTGCTTTTAGTTTACAGTGTCAGCCATATGACTCTAGAGAAGATATCTTTTCCAGGTCCATCTTTACTTCTAGGATCAACATTTACATTCAGATATACTTGGAACAAATGCCCAGAGGTGCCTCTGTTGTCTGTTATCGCTCATCCATCCTCATTAGCTACAGTGAAATAACTGACACAACTCATTGTTATACAGCATTGAGTGGTAATTGACTCACAGCTCACCCTCCTGTGGGTTTTCAGAAGCTGTAAATCACATGAGATTTCCCATCTTTCTACTTTGTAGCTGCTGGTGGTCTTGAACCCCCAGAAAGATGTCATCTTTGAGTAAACAGTGCAATTCCCTTTGAGTCACTCCACCAGAGTGCCATGGATCTGCTTAGGAAGAGAGGAGTGACTGGCTCTTATTCCCTGCCCGAATAATGACGAGCACCAGTTACTACCCAAACCTTCTCTAAGTCAACTTTTTTTTTTCTGCTCAGGAGAAACAAAGAACATTCCACTTTATGCAAATGGAAGAATCTATTTGAAAAGGTATGCTTTAAGCTTTATTCCTATAAATCATTTTTCTTGCAGCTGCAAAAAGAATTGTTCTTAAGAGCTCCCAAGGATTATCTCTGGTAAACTAGGTTTACCACTTTAAAATGAAAGAGAGGGAAAAAAATGAAGACATTATATAGAGAAACTGTTATTATTTCTGCAGCAAGGAAATTAGGCAAAAGGAATAAATTCAAATTTTTTTTTAATTTTGGTGAACATGTGGAATATATTATTGATCTGATTCTTCTTAGCTTTATTAAGGAATAACTAGAATTTTAATGCATCTCCTCCCACCCTTCTATTCACATTCCTCCTTCCTTTCCTGTCTCTATGCTGCATTCAAATTGCCTTTTCATTTCTTTTCCTCCTGAGTGAAACCTTAGTGGAGGAGTAGAAGAATAAGGAGGAGTTTAAACAGTTTTACATAAAAATGGTTGTCTGCTCTGTCTAATCCAAAAATCAGTTTAAAATGTAATCCAAAATCAGTTTAAAATGTAAGCCTGTTTCTTAGAATACAATGCACAATGAAGCAGATCATGAACTTTATTTCTACATTCCCCCCCCCCGCCCCTTCTCAGAACAAATAACCTTGGTTTGATTATTTCCTTCTCTCAGCTTATTTTGCTGTATGATTTTAAAGTTCTCATAATCTTTCTCCAATTGTCTGATACTGAACCGTAGGCAAGAGACCTGAAACAAGAGCTGGGTCAGTGGTGAGTGCAGTGGAAGATGAGTAGTTTCCACATCACACTGTATGTTCCTGCATACATGGTTCTATACAAAAGAAAATGTATTCAGCTCATGATTCTTAAGATCCTTGGAGCATCACTCCACAAAATAAATAATGCTGATCTGACCCATGTGCCTTTCCCAAAGAAAGAGAAATAAATGTCTAATTATACGGTTTGTATTGTTGCTAATAGTGATAAACACTTGCAATTGGGCAATGTTGTATCGGGTATTTCTAATACTCTAGTTTCTTTAAAATTCAATATAAATATACTAGGTTGGTATTATTATTTCTTTTTTATTGAAAGAGAAATTGAAACTCTGAGATAAAGAAAGCTAAAACTTAAAGTCATCTTATACAACCCAAGGTCTTTCCTATTCACTTCACTAGGCACTGGAATGTCTGGGTGGTAATAAGCAGTTAAGCACTCAATTACTGCTTTAAATATGGGTGGTTCAAACACATATAAAGGTGACATCATTTGATTGCATTTTCATTAGAATTACAATTCCGTATAATGTATACAATAACCAGTTACCATAAATAAAGTCTTAGCAGAAAAATAGTAAAGCTTAAAATAGTTCCATTATGGCTGAAGGAGTGTACAAACTACATAGCACTAAATCTCCTGCAGGTGGGAGTTTTGACTGAGTAGTCAACACATCTTAGTTAAGGCACCTTGCTTAAAAGTGTTATCTGACAATTTAAATGCTGATGTCAATGGCCACTACTGAATGGGATCCCATTGTTTGGTTTTTGCTTGAGTATAAATGCTCAAGGATTTTGATTGTTATGCAAAGTGTATGCTCCTTGAGTCCTGAAGTGAGTAATTTTTAACTTGATTTGAAGCCCTAAAAAATATTCATTTAAAGAAGTAGTCAGTTACCTTAAGAAAACTTATTTAGATTTGCATAGTCAAATGAGAAGGAGTTCTGGTGGCTTAATGGGTAGAGAATTGTACTAAAGGCTACCAAAGGTGGCACTTCTCTGGCAGTTCAAATTCACCAATAGATTTAGGGGTGAAAGATGTGCAATCTCCTCCTGAGAGATTTATAGCCTCTGGAAACCCAACGGAGGAGCAGCTCTGAGTCTATTCTTCTACTCCATGACAATGAGAGTGAGTTAGCCAAATGAATGAGCCACAGAAGATCAAACTCATCATTTACTTAAAGAGAAATTATTTTCTTGCCAGTATCTTAGAATATTTATTTTCTTACTTATCAATATTAGTCCACAGATTCCTAAAGAGGTAAGCAGCAATGAATATAAGCTTTAGGAAAAAGAATGTTTTACCTTAGTGATTGCACTTAAAGGTAAGGTAATCTTAAAATTACATCTGAGACTTGGACAATGACTAAGAATGACAGGAAAATAATCGATGCCTTGAACTGTGGTATTAGAGAAGAGTATTGAACATCCATCCCATGGATGGTCAAGAGAACTAATAGGTATACCTTGGAGATGGTGCAGCCGGAGTGCACTTTGAAGGCAGGAATGATGAGGCTACACCTTACATACTTTGGACACGTTGCTAGGAGGTACTATTCCTTGGAAAAGGGCATGATGCTAGGAAGAGCAGAGAGTCAGCAAAGAGGAAAACCCTCAATAAAGTGGATTGACATGGCGACTGCTGCAATGGGCTCTTGTGTGTCAGGAAACATGAGGATGGCAGGACAAAACGAAGTCCAGATCTTTTGTTCATAGGGTCGCTATGAGTTGTGCTAAACTTAACAGCACCTAACAACAACAATTTTAAAATAATGGTCTCAAACCGTTTGTGGTCTCACCTATGTTCGGAACTCCAACAGAAATACATCTATGGCAAAAATCCCCTGCTCAGAGAAGAAATAAAGCTGGAACACAACACCTCATATATTTTCATACCTCAGGCTATACTTTCCAAAGTTTATTGGTTTCCCCTAGATTAAAGTACATAAACTACTGTTGTTTCTCTGAATTGGGTTTTTCCTATAATAGATTAAAGGTTTATCTCAAGATGTAAGAGGTTAAAGAAAATAACTTTATAACTGGGCTTGTTTCTTAAACAAATAAAACCACCTGCAGAACTGTCAACTCTAGACAATGTGCAACAAAGGAACTTGTTAAAAGCTAGTTCAGCATATTTTTCTTTATTGGACTTAAGGATTCAATGAGTCCACATTGATCAGATTATCTGAACAATCGGCAATCTCTCTTTGGTCAATAACCAAAAAACACCTCAACCAAATTTATTGCTATAGAGTCAGACCCAGTTCATAACCACCCTCTAGTGAGTTTTCAGAGGCTGTAAATTATTGCACTGGAGGAGACTGCTCATCCGTCTCCACTGGAGAAGCTGTTGGATTAGAACTGCCTGTCTTTGCATCTCCTTACCCATTAGATCACCAGAATTCTCTCATAAGAAACTATAGATGAGAATTATACATCAGTCTACTTTTTTAGGACTGAACTGTTCATTTCATAGATGCTAAGTGTTATCTGAGATGTTGGTGTGTTTTTTTAAATTATCTTTTATTTTATTATTTTTTGTGTGTGTACTGTCAAATTGGATCTGACTAGTGCAGGAGCAGATTACCCCTCCTTTTCCAGCAGAGCATCTGGTGGATTTGAACTGCGTACCTCTGGGATTGCAGTGCATATCTGAGATGTTTAATAAAATTAAATATTTAAAATAAACTGCTTTTAATACTATAGATCTTAATAACCATAGAAATATATTTTATATACATAAAACATTGTGGAGATGATAGTAGTTAGCCTGCTCTTTCTAAAATATGGGTTGATTCATTTGGTCTCTAGTGTTTAAGAGTTGAGGATTTTTTTTTTTTGTCCTGTTTCTAAGAAATTCTAACTCATGAACTTTGAAAACATTTGAGTTTGAGTGGTAAATAATGTGGAAATAGTTTTAGTCCTACACTTTGCTATCAAGGAAAAACAAATATTCTAAAGATGTGGTACAGAGGGGAAGTTTGGAAATGCCAAACATCTATTTGACTGTGGCAAAGTGCAGGCTGCATATTTTCTACTTCCTTTGTTTCTCCTCTTAAAATCTTTTTGACACAGGTTTGATGGAGTGGTATTAACGAATCTGAGATTGTTCAAACATAAGATATAGTTGTAAAATTGACTTCAATAAAACTGATTGCTTGCCCTAGACTCTATTTTACTTTCTTTAGTCATGTGAAGTATGTTAAACTATTTGCTTACCAGGAAAGAAAATGCATCTTTCCTGGATTAGTATTCACTTCTTTGAAACTGTTTTTCTCAGTTGTATGTAATTCTTTTCTGGGTTAACACTTACCTCTTTGAAGATGTTTCTTAGAGTTATATATAATTGAATTAGCATTTGTCTTTTTGAAGATGTTTTTACAGGAACATATAATTGAATTGGCATTTATCTCTTTGAAGACATTTTTCTTAGTCATATGTAAACTATATCACAAATTGGAACTATAACACCTAATTAAAGTATAAAAAACTAATGACCACTCTTAGTTGAGGAAGCAGTTTTTGAGAAGAATTTTTTTTGTCCTTCCAGATCTGCAATAAAGTGCTTTGGATATTGTAATCCATCTGTTTTATTGACAGTTGACTACAGAAAAAACCCCTTGTGTTCAGTAACAGGTTAAGAACTGATCACAAGAGGCTGAACCTTGGTGTCACAACTCTTCCAATCACCACTTCTGGTGATACGTCTAGATTTTTTAATGTAATTGATTAACAGTGTTGGCTGGAGCTTCCCGACTAAAACAAGCCTGGAAGCAGGAGTGGCATCCACTTCTGAAATGGCTTGCCTCCTTCCGGAGTAGGCAACTCTATGTAGGAACAGTGCTCAGGCCGTTCGTTCAAAGGGTCACTATGAGTCGTCTACTACTCGATGGTACCAAACAACAACAACAACAACAACTGATCAACTTTTCTGACCCCTGAAAATTGTCAAACCTAAGATCTCTGTTTAATATATTTTTTAAGGTTGATATGGAAAATTAAATAAGGCAAATTATTTTTCTTAATTGATACTGTGTTCCAAGTCATGATGACATCGTATCTGAGTTTACATGACTACATGACATCGTGTGTGAGTTTACAGTCTTGTGGTAAGTATTAATCATTTGTGTCACTGAGGTACTCCTCAGAACACCACTTTAATTTGTTTTCTTTAGTTGCTGAGCATAAACATGTCTGGCATACAGTAATAATTATATTTTAATCTATAATGAACCATACAAGTAATGTATATATGCACTTAACACATTTAGGAAACTAAAATGGAGAAACGTTGAGCAGTTTGTAAAATAAAAACCTATATGAGATATGCACTATTTTAAATAGAATACACAATAAATTGTAGCATAATATTACTTGACATTCCCTCTTATTCTTACTTCTTTTTTCCATTTAAGGTGTATAGCTTATTCTATTCTTCTAATGGGATGATATGATATATAATCCCATGTTATAGATAAGATTATCTAGAAATGATACTCTTTTATAATTTTGTATGTAATTCCCTACCTATTTTATTAGATTCTTAATATTTACCAAGAATAATAACATGTATGTCATTAGAAAGTTAATTACTATATGTTTAAATTTTTCGGTCAACATACACTTTAGAGAAGGCAAATATTAAGGAGATTTGAACAACAGGGTAGGAAAGATAAAATATCTACATCTGAGTTATCTGTACTTGCAATAAAAAGAATGATGTTAATTGTTGTTATTGTTGTGAAGTATATTTGAGTTGGTTCCAACTCATGGTGACCCTGTAGACAGCAGAAAGAAGCAGTTAGTCCTGCACTATGCTCACAATTTTTCCTTTGCAGGAAGAATTATTATCTTATTGCAATAATATTATTGCAGGCACTGTGTTAGTCCATCTTCTTGAAGGTTCTTTTCTGTTTTTCTGGCCCTCTCTTTACCAAGCATATTGTCCTTCTTCAAGGACTATTCTATCTTAATTACACATCCAGGTCCTTGATGCTAGTATTTATTAAACATCAACATCGATACTCGTTGTTCTACATCCTTATCTGAATCTTGGTGAATTTCTAGTAGTTCTCTGCCACTGTTCTGCCCTAGCCAATTTCCCATTATTTTTATCAAAAATTTAAACATGTGATATTGTTTGATAAACTAAGATTCTCTACTAGTCAGTTGGCCAGGTACGTTGCTTGCAAATTTCATAGCATAGATAATGAAAATGTTCAGTGCTTCATTAATTTCTTTTAACATCTGAGTTGGTATCCTATTAATTCCCAGAACCTTGATTTTCACCAATGCCTTGAACTTTCCCCGTCCTTGTTATTGATTCTTAATCACATTCTTAATCTTCCTAAAGTGGTTGAAAATAGATCAATTATTTTTGGTACAATAAGACTGTTTTTTCTTTCCTTTTTACTTTTGAAGCTTGTTACATCATCTGGTATTTTGCTCACAGAATCTTTTAGTCTTCAAATACAAGGCTTGAGCTTTGTATTCAGTCTTTTAAGTTGGGAGATACTGAGCATATTCTTCTCTTGGTTTTCATAAGGCTGTGTTGTTCTTGTTAAGTGCCATTGAGTCAAGTATGACCCATAACGAACCTATGAATAACGGATCTGAATCCTGTCCTGTTGTGTACCAATCCTGACACATTAGAGCCCATTGCAGGAGCTACTGTGTCAGTCCACTTGGTCAAGGGTCTTCCTCTCCATTGTTGTTGACCCTATGCCTTTTTTAGCATCATGTTCCTGTCCAAGTAATAGCAACACGCCTAAAGTATGTGAGGCAAAGCTTTATCATCTTTTCTTTCAAAGATAATTCTGGCTTCTCCAAGACATGTTTGTTTGTTTAGTAGTCCATGGGATGTTCAATACTCTACTCCAACACCACAACTCAAAAGCATCCATTCTTCTGTCATCCATATTCATTTTCCAAGTCTCAGATGTTTAGCAAGTTACTAGAAAAACCATGGTCTGAATCAGATGCACTTTAGCCCTCAAACTTACATCATTATACCTCGATAATTTGGAAAGGTCCCTAACTGCAGATTTTCCCAGTGCTATATGTCTGCTAGTTTCCTGATTGCTGGCACCAAGATTGTTAATTGTGGATCCAAGTAAGATGAAGTTGTTGACAGCTTCAATTGTTTTCTACATCCGTCATGATGTTGTCTACAGGTCCAGTGGTAAGATTGTTTTCTTGACATTGAGATGCAATCCATATTGAAGGCTGTATTCTTTGATCTTCTGCAATATGATATATATTTACTTATGTTTTATTGACTTTGCAAAGGTATTATACAGTGTGGGTTACAATAAAACATGGATAACACTGAGAAAAATGGGAGTTCCAGAACACTTAACTGTACTTATATTAAACCTATGCATAGGCCAAGAAGCAATGGTTTTAACAGAACAAGAATAACTGTAAAATGTAAAATCAGGAATAGTATGTGCAAAGGTTTGTCCATACCCATTCTTTTTCAGTATCTTTTCAATCTGTTTGTTGAGGAAATAATTTGAGAAGTATGTTGTTGTTACGTGCCGTCGAATTGCTTGTGACTCATAGCGGCCCTATGTACAATAGACCTAAACAATAAATAAATAAATGGACAATAAACCCTGTTCTATCCTGTGCCAATCGCACTGTCTCTGACACACCCATCCCGAGTCAATCCACCTCATAGAGGGTCTTCCCCTCCGGTGCTGTCCCTCCACCCTCCCAAGCATTATGTCCCTCTCCAAGGACTGGTCCCTCCCTACAACATGTCCAAGTATGTCAGACAAAGCCCCAGAATCCTTGCCTCCAAGGAGCAGCCTGGCTAAACCCTCTCCAGGATGAGTCTCTTTGTTTTCTTGGCAGTCCATGGTACATTCAATACTCTTCTCCAGCATGACAGTTCAAAGGCATCAATTCTCCTTCAATCCTCCCTATTCATTGTCAAACTCTCCGATGTAAAACAAGTGATTACAAAGACCATGGCCTGTATTAGTGGCACCTTAGTCTCCAGAGAGACACCATTGCTCTTCAGTATTTTGGAGAGGTCCCTAACAGCAGACTTTCCCATCACAATGCATCTTTTAATTTCCTGGTTACTGGTTCCAAGAGTGTTGACTGTGGAGCCAAGCAGACTAAAGTTGTTAACAATCTTAATCTCTTCACCATCCATCCTGATACTGTCAATTGGTGGACTACATGAAAAAAGAATGTGGCGTCAGGATTGGAGGAAGATTCATCAATAGCCTGCATTACCCAGATGACAACAACCTTGCTTGCAGAAAATGAAGATGATTTGAAGCACTTACTAAAGAAGATCAGTGTCTAGAACCTTCAATATGGGTTTTTATCTCAACATCAAGACAAAAAAGTTCTTACCACTGGACCAACAGGCAACATCATAGATGGAGAAAAGATTCAGATTGTTGATGACTTCATTTTACCTGGATTCACAATCAACACCATAGTAGCAGTAGTCAAGAAATAAAAAAAAAAGATGTGTTGTATTGAGAAAATCTGCTATAAAGACCTTCTTAAAGTGCTAAAAAACAAGGACATCATTTTAAAGCTCAAAGTTATCTGATCCAAGTTGAGTTGTGGTTTTTATGGTTTGTTTTTTTTTGTTTCAGTTGTTTCCTATGCGTCTGAAAGTTAGATAAGGATGACTAAAGAACTGTCACTCAATTGTGGTTTTGATGAAGTACTGAATATTTCATGGATTGCCAAAGAACAAGCATATTTGTCCTGGAGTAAATGAAGCCAAGGTACGTCTTAGAGGCAAGGGTGGTTAAATTTTGTCTTACTAATTTTGAGCATGTTGTGAATAGGAGTCAGTCCTTGGAACAAGCTGTTAGGCTTGGAAAGGTGGTGGG
Source organism: Elephantulus edwardii (assembly GCF_000299155.1). NCBI lineage: Eukaryota > Metazoa > Chordata > Mammalia > Macroscelidea > Macroscelididae > Elephantulus > Elephantulus edwardii. The sequence continues at coordinate 4,954,838 of NW_006399878.1, read as the reverse complement.
TCAGAGAAAGAGAGGAAGCCCACCAATATGATAAATTAACATAATGACTAAACCAGTGGAATCTGGCAAGACAAAGACAATGAGGATGCTGCAGAAAAGGATAAAGTGTTGACTGTTGTCCGAAGGGTCCCTGTGAGTCCTCGTCTACTCAAGGTCACCTAACAGCAACAATAAACATCTTCCTGATGATATTCTCTGCTTAACAACAAAATCTATGAGATAATAAATGACAAATTTCATTCCATGTCCTCTTTGGAATTTCACTATGCCAATTCCCTATGCACTATTGCAACTCTTTTAAGATTATTTTCAGCAAATACCACCATAATTTAAGCATAATTTTAGTCAATAAATTAGTAAAATTATAAGTAATTCCTATGTCTTGCATGCTGTTTATATTTTGCTTTAGGACTATGTTGACAAAATACCTTTAAGTAGTAGGTTTTAAGTAGGTGTGGAGTGACATAATGAAAAGAATTCAGTGTGTGCTATAGCATTTGAGTTAGTCCCTCTTGTGTTATTTTTCTCACAAAATTATATTACCATATAATAAAACCACAAAAGAAGGTAACAAGGGGGCAGACAAATAATTAAGAAAGGAGACTAGATCTTTCTCTCACTGTTATAATTCCCTTTTTACTAATTGGATAAAATACTATTACCTTCCAAAGCATATATTCTGTATTTTATTATATATAAATCCACTAGCTCCTCCACTAGAGAAGGATGGGCAATCTCCTCCCCAGTGATTAACTGCCTCTGAAAACCTGCTAGAGGAATAACAATGGGTCAGTTTCAACTTGACAGCCAGCACACTACAGCAATACTACCTTTGTCTAATATCTTTATTATTAAGAATCTAAGACTTCAATCACATATACAACATATGAATGCAAATTTACATAAAAAATGAATATCACAGCTATACATTCAAATACATTATCTTCTAAAAAGTTTCACCTTACTTTAATATATTCTTAAACATGTTATTAAGAGTCATGTAGGTGAAAATAAATATACATGTAGTAAAAGAATTGTTCAATGTTTAACTCACTTCATAAAGAAGAGAGCACCATTTCTCTTCCTTATTTTTTAACATACTCTTTAAGGATGATAATTTAGAAAGTAATGAAATATGATATAATTTTTCTTTTATTTCATAACTTTTCCTGGTCTGTTGAGTATACTACAGGTGCTTTGTCAGGGACAGAGCGCCTGGACAGTGGAAATTATCAATACAATTAGTTGAAAAGTTGTTATGTATCATTGCAGCAGAACTTACTCATAGCTGACTATCTAATGGTTTTTTTACTGATAGTAAATCACACATAAGTTTATTACCTATCTATCATTTTTCCATGGAGCAGCTGATGGATTAAAACCATGTGCCTTTGAGTTGCTTGCACAATTCTTTACCACGAAATACCAGAGTTTTCTTGTTGAAAATTTAGTGGTTTGATTTCACCCAGAGGTGACTTACAAGAAAAGCCTGATAATCTACTGCCAAAGAAATCGGAAATTGGAAATCCTACAAAGCACAGTTCTCCTCTTACAGGCATGGAGTCATCATGAATAGGAATTTGACTGACAACTAGAGAAACCAGGCATGGCATACATGGTGTATCTCATGCCTTTAAACATCAGGCACCTTTCTCTCTAATCCAGAAAAGAATTGTAGAAGTGAGCACTTGACACTGTTCAGTGCCCAACAGACACAGAAATGATCATGTCAAATTGTTTCTAAAATTCTCAGTGTTTCTTAAACTTCTCCTTATTTCTCTTCATTTGTTTTTCTAATCACTCTATTACTGTTCTGCAACTAACCAATTGAGTCCAAATGAAATTTGAACACTTTAAATTGTCATTTGTATTTATTTTCTATAT
>NW_006399878.1:4932505-4952854 GCF_000299155.1 Elephantulus edwardii | reverse complement strand
ATTTATATAAAATATATAATAAAACTTTGCCATTTCAGCCATCTTCACTCGTCCAGTTTGGTCACATCAATTACATTCACCATTTTTCAGTTCTTTCACCGTTATTTCCAAATTTGTTGTCATGTGCCGTGAGTAGCTTGCGACTCATAGTGACCCTATGTACAACAGCCCTAAACTCTGCTCTGTCCTGTGCCAATCTCACCATCTCCAATATACCCATCCCGATTACCCCAGTCACTGTATCAATCCACCTCATAGCGTGCCTTCCCCTCCTGCGCTGTCCCTCCACCCTCCCAAGCATGATGTCCTTCTCCAAGGACAGGTCCCTCCTTACAACACGTCCAAAATATGTTAGATGGAGCCTCAGAATCCTTGTCTCCAAGGAGCCGCCCAGTTAAACCCTTTCCAAGATGAATCTGTTTCATTATTCATTATCCCAAATAGAAACACAGTAACCTTTAAACAAGAATTTTTCATTCATCTCTCTTTAATATTTCTTTTCTTTTCATGCCTATTTTCTAGGAAAATTCATTTTTAACAATCCCAAAGTTCTTCGTTCATAACCTATATGTTCTTATCCATTCTTCTAAGCATTTTGAGAAAGTATACAATTTACTTTATAAATAAGGTTTTTAATATTTTACCTTCTCCAAAATAAGCTCCCTTATACACAGCCAGAACTCCTCGGTAGCCCAAACTTCGACAGACTACTAGTCCACCTCGCAGTTCCCAGTGGTCATCACAAATTGTGCCCCACTGACCGTCATAGAAAATCTCCACTCTACCCTCATGAGGTCCACTACCTCCGACCAGGCGTACTGTCTTAGGTGGAGCTGTAACAAAAGCAATTAAACAAAATTATTTACATATTATATTTTATATTTACATATAACATATTATATTATTACATATTATATTAAAAAGCAATACCTTCTTAAAAAAAATGTTTAAACTCATACCCCTCCTCCCCAAGGTCTGAAACTGGAATGAAAACTTTTTAGCACCACCTACTGGTAAATAGTTTAACTGCAAAGTTGCTTTAGTAAAAGCTGAAAAGTAAAATCATTATGTCTTAACGTCTAAATAAATTATACGTATGACAACATTTTATGCACCACAGACTTTAAAATGCAACGATTTCAACTTTACGAGTATTGTAGAGATTTTGTATAATATTTAGAGAAATTGATAAAGAAATGACTCACTATATTCTTGGCAAACTGACACACAAACTTACAATGCAGTAACTTTCAGTAACGCAGCAAGCTGGAGAGAAGATACTTCATAACATAAGCATAAAAAGCAAATGAGCAAAATCCTTATGGAAGACGTTTGAGTTCAACCACTACTAACTCCACAAAGAGAAATTGGCCCCATCAACAGAATCTGACATACAGAACTATTTCCCATGAGGTCAGACATGTCCTATCACATTCCTGCACGTACTTATTGGGTTTAAATTCATTATAGTTACCACAAAGAACCATATATTCACCCTGATGAGGTTTATTGATGAAGTATATAGGTTATGCATATGGAGCAAGGGATCACTACATGGTTTAAAATTAATAAAGGTGTATGTTAAGATTGTATCCTCTGTCTGTACCTATTCAGTGTGTATGCTGAGCAAATTATTCTAGAAACTGGACTCTTTGAAGAATGTGGCATCAGGATGAGAGGAAGACATATCAGTAACCTGCATTATATAAATGGTACAACTTTTCTTACCGAAAGTAAGGAGGACTTGAATCACTAGCTGCAGAAAATCAAGGAATGCAGCCTCCAATATGGATTGCAGCATAACATCAAGAGAACAAAAATTCTTACCAGTGGACCAATACACTGGCATGGTTTAAAATCAGGAATGGTGTCTGTCAGTGCTGTATACTTTCTCAATACCTATTTAATACACAACATCATGATAGATGGAGAAAAGGTTGAGATTGTCAATTAATTCATCTGACTTGGACCCATAATTAACACCCTTGGTACGAGCTGTCAGGGTGTCAGAGACATATTGTACTGGGAAAGTGTGCAACCAGGGACCTCTCCAATTTATTGGGAAGCACTGATGTCAGTTTGAGGACAAAGATGTGCCTGATTCAGGCCATGGTCCTTTTAATCACTTGCTATGCATCTGAGAGCCGGACAATGAATCAAAATAACAGAAGAATAATTGATGCCTTTGAGTTGTGGTGCTGGAGAAGAGTACTGATTATCCCATGGACTGCCAAAAGAATAAACCAGTACATCTTAGAGAAAGTGCAGCCAGAATTTTCCTTAGAGGTGGAGAGAATAATGCTTTGTCCACCATTCTTTGGGTGTTTTTAGGAGAGGCTATTCCTTGGAAAGGGACATCATACTTGGAAAGGTGGAGGATTGATAAAAGAGTGGAGGACCCCCAACCATATAGATAGACACAGTGGCTACTGCAATGGGATCATGTGTCAGACAGTGTGAGGATGGCACAGAAAAGCACAAGGTTCGTAGCTGTTGTTCATAGGGTTGCTATGAGTTGTACTCTCCTCAATTACACGTAACAACACAACAACATAGGTTATAATTCAGCTAAGAGCAAGATACACCCCAGAGTATGAGAGATAAAGCTTCACCATCTTTGCCTCCTAGGAGCACTCTGGCTGCACTTTTCCATGACATCTATTCATTCTTCTGTCAGTCCATAAGAGATTCAGTATTCTTTTCCAGCACCACAGTTCAAAGGCTTCAATTTTTCTTTTGTCTTTCTTACTTATTGTCCGGCTTTCAGCTGCATAGCAAATGATTTAAAAGACTTTGGCCTGATTCAGGTGCACGTTAGTCTTAAACATCACTGCTCTTCAATATTTTGGAGAAGTCCATGATAGCATACCTTCCCAGCACAGTTTGATGTTTTCTTTTTTTTTTTTTTAAATCTACTAACTACTTGTACCAAGGGTATTACTTATTGATCCAAGCAAGATTAAATCATCAGAGCAATCCATTCTCCATCTATCATGATGTTTCTTTTTGGGCCAGTGGTGAGAATCATTGGCTTCTTGATGTTGAGATACAATCCATTTTGAAGGCTTTAGTCTTTGGTCTTCCGCAGTAACTGTTTTAACTCTTCACCTGCAGCAGTCAAGGTTGTATCATCTGCATAATTCAGGTTGTTGGTGAGTTTTCCTCTGGTCTTGATACCACATTCCTCTTTGTAAAGTCAAGCTTAATAAATTATTTTTTCCAAATATAGATTGAATAGATATTGAGAAAGGATACTGCACTGACAGACACCATTCCTGATTTTAAACCATGCCATATTCTTTTGTTCCATTTGTGCATAGGTTCTTTGTTTAAGTATAGATTCTGTATGAGCACAGTTAAGTATTCTGAGATCCCTATTCTTCTCAATGTTAGCCCCAGTTTGTTATGATCCATATAGTCTAATCCCTTTGCACAGACAATAAAACACAAGTAGACTTTCTTCTGGTATTCTCTGCTTTCAGCTAGGATTCTTCTGGCATCAGTAGTAATATCCCTGGTCTCACACTAGAACTTCTAAACTACACTTGAACTTTGGGTAGTTCTCTACGAACTTTTCTAGCCATTTTTGGATGGTCTTCAGCAGTATTTTTCTTGTTGTTATTGTTGTGTACCATTGAGTCAGCGCCAACCAATAACTGACCTTCCAATGGGTTTTTGAGAGGCAGTTTAATTGCACAGGAGGAGAATGCACATTTTTCTTCTGCAGAGTAGCTAGTGAATTTAAATTTAATTTCTTGGGGATTTTAGTACAGCTTATTACCACTAGACCACTGTGCTCCCTACTATTTTGCTTATATTTGATATTAATAATGTAGCTTGGTAATGTCCACATTCTTTTGGATAACATTTCTAGAGAATAGGAACAAATAATGGATCTCTTCCAGTCAGTTAGCTAGGCAGCTGTTCTCCAAACTTTCTAGCATAAACTTAAACTGGTGGGCATGTATGCGCAGGGTTGAATAGTCTATTTTAAACATGTCATTTGGTATTCCATCAATGTCTAGGCCCTTATTTTTGCCAATACCCTCAACCAAGCTTAAACTCCTCCCTTTATTACCATTAGCTCCCTTTTATATGACACTGCCTGAAATTTTTCAGTGTCAACCAATTGTTTTTGGTACAATAACTCTGTATTCCTTCCATTTTCATTTTGCTCATAGCATCGTTCAATATTGCAATTCAAAGCTTTTTTCACACCACCCCCCCTTTATTTCAGCTTGTGAAATGCTTAGGGGTTTCTTCCCTTTTATTCTCTCACTCCAGGTCTTTGCACATTTTGTTATAATACTTTTCTTTATCTTCTTGCGATGTCTTTTGTAATCATCTACTCAATTCTTTTACTTTGGCATCTCTTCTTTTTCTTTTGGCTTCTTGATGTTCTAATGCAATTTCTGTAGTTTTCATCTGACTTTCAATTTGTTTTTGTTTTTTTATTTTTTTTCTCCTCTAACTTTATAATGACCTTTTGCTCTCTTTGTGGATGATATCCTTGATGTAATACCACACCAGGTGTGGTCTTTGATCATTGGTGATCAGTGCCTCAAATGTGTACTTTAGATGATTGCTGACTGTAGGACAGACCATCTATTACCCCAAGCTAAAATTGAAGCTGAAGAAAACGTTGTAAAAAATCCAATATATCCAATGTTGTTGTAGTGGTGGTAGTGTACTATTGAGTTGAAACTGACCCATAGCTCACCCTCCAGTGGGTTTTCAGAAGAGATTAATTGCATGGGAGGAGACTGCCCATCTTTCTCCCATGGAACAATAGGTGGATTTGAACTCCTTGCCTTTGGGATTGCAGCATAGCTCCTTACCACGAGGCCACCAGAGCTCCCTAATATATCCAACAAGTATTATAAAATCTAGATCACATTAAAAAGAGATTTTCATGAAAATGAAATTTTTGTGTTGTTAAGTACCATCAAGTCGTAGAGGACTCATAGCGACTCTATGAAAGAAAGACCTAAGCACTTGCATAACTTTCTTCGTTTCTCCAAGTTCATAGGATTACCAGAAGCAAGCTATTTCAGAAGTGGATGCCACTCCTGCTTTCAAGCTTATTTTAATTGGGGAGCTCCACCAAACACTGTCCACCATGGGTAACCATTGTCACATTTGACACATCAGTGTCACAGTGTTTAGCATCACAGCAACCATGAGATACCTCTGTACAGCAAATGGACAGACCAGTGCTATACCCCTTAGAAGAATGTTTGACCAAAAACAATTAAAACCAGGCCTGAGGGCTGAATATTAAAATTACCCACCTTGGAGCATTCACTTTCTGTACGTTTGCTATCTGAGTCAAGGCATACATGTCTATTAATTTCTGTTTTATAATGACAATTCTTTGCTCCCTAGGATTTTTTAAAAATAGTTATTGTTTTCTTATTTGTTGTTATGTGTTTTCTTTGACCCCTCTTTCCCCTCCCACAGCCCACTCTGCAATGTACCTCTTGTTCCAGATTGTGATATATTCCTTTTAAACAGCTCTTTCTTTCATCTGTTCTAATGCAATGTTTATTACCTACCCACTGTCTCCCCATTCCCTCATCATCTTGCATGTCTGTCCTGTTTTATAACAATAGTGTCATGAAGTATTTGTCCTTTTGTGACTGAGATATTTCACTCAGCATAATGTCTTCCAGGTTCCCCCATGTTGTATAATGTTTTACAAATTCATTGTTTTTCAATGCTATGTAGTTTTTCTTTATGTAAATATACCATAGTTTTTTTATCCATTCATTTGCTGGTGGGCACTGAGTTACTTCCATCTCTTTGCTATTGTGAATAATGCAGCAATAAACATGTATGTGAATACATCTTTAACAGTCCTGGCTCTGTCCCCCCCGCCCATATAATTCCAGTAGTGAAATTGCTGGGTCAAATGGTATTTGTATTTACAAGTTTTTGAGAAAGTAAGTGCCACACCATCTTCCATAGTAGTGTACCATTTTACATTCCAATCAGCAATGAATAAAAGCACCAATATCTTCATAACTTCACCAGCATTTGTTATTTGCTGCCCTGTTGAACTTTGCTATTGTTGCTGGCGTTCTCCACAGGATTTGAAAGGCTGTGATCATTACAAATTATGCTTCTGACCAAAGATGAGTGATTTGAATCTATCAACAATGCCACAGGAGAAAGATGAGCAGTCTTCTCCCAAGGATTTAAATCCTTGAAAACTCTATAAAGGGAACTATGAGTTAGAATTAACTCATGATAGAGGGTTGTTGTTGCTGTTGCAGTGTGCCATCAGGTCAGAGCAGACTCATAGTTAACTCTTCAGTGAGTTTTCAGAGGCAGTAAATCACACAGAAGGAGATTGCTCGCCCTTGTGCTGGTGGATTCAAACCCTTTGTATTTGGCATTACTCCTCAGCTTCTTATCACTAGGCCAACAGAGTATTAATCGGTATGAAACACATATTTCTGCCACATCTTTCAAAAAAAAAGCTCTTGGCAGGTTTAAACCACTGGTGCTTCCCTTAGTAGCTGGACTCTTAACCACTGTACTTTGAAGACTTCTCATGATGTTGGTACATACTGCTGAGTTTAAACTGAACCATAGCTGACTCTCTGCTAGGATTTCAGAGGCCATAAAGCACACAGAAGGAAACTGTTCATCTTTCTCCCACAGAACAACTGATGGATTCAAACAGAATTGGTACTAATGAGTTTGATTGCTTTGGAGCAGAGTTTTTCAAATTTTAGCATGTGTTAGAATAAGAGATGCTTGTGTTCCGAGAGTCTGATTCAGGAAGTCTGAAGTGGCCACACCAGAGTGAATTTCTACTTTCAGACAAATTCCAAGGGGATAATGATGCTGTTGAGACAAGGACCACCTTTTGCAAATGGCTGATCTACAAGATTGTTTCATTTTAGAAGAGGCATTTTATATCAGATATAGATGATGTAGTTTGTATATAAGTTGAGCTAATTTATCCCAAAGAGTGTGGTACAGATGTCTTTAAAATCCTGAATGTACATATAATATAAAAAGTATGAAATATTTCTATTTAAAGTATTAAGGGCCAAATGTATGCTAATGAATATTTGTCAACTGCAATATATTTTAACTCTGAATCAACTGTTGACAGGTAAGCACACCACACTGGCTCTTGGTGATCTTTGTGCAAAGAAAAAGGAGAAAGAAAAAAAAGACTCTCTCAGAGAGTACATCAGACACAATTTTATTGCTCTGTCTTAGTGATGGTAAAATATTTATATTAACTTTGTCAGTTGACACAGCATCAGTTTTCTCTATAAGACTGTGGTATATTCTGACCACCAAGCTAATTGGCATCAACATGATAAATGAAAAAAAGATTGAGGTTGTTGACAGTATCACCTAGCTCAGATCCACAATCAACACTCATGGCACCAGCAGTCAAGCAAACAAAAGACAAGTTGCTTTAGGAAAGTCTGTCGTCAGGATCCTCTCCACAGCATTAAAGAGCAACAATGTCTTTCTAGAGACTAAGGTGCACATAATTAAGCCCACAGTCTTTTCATTCAAGTGTTTGCTGTGCCTCTGAGAGCTGGACAATGAATAAAAATGACATAAGAAGAATCAACGCCTCTAAATAGAGTGCTAGAGAAGAGTTTTTAATACATCATGGACTGCCACCAGAACAAACAGCTCTGCCCTGGAGAGAGTGAAAGTAGTTTGCTCCTAAGAAGCAAGGATTTTGAAACTGTCTCACATACTTTGGATATGTTGCCAGAAAGGACTAGTCCTTGGCAAAAGACGTCATTTTTCGAAGAGTAGAAGGTCAGCATAGGCGAGGAAGACCCTGGATAATAAGATGGATTGCCACAGTGACTGTGGCAATGGGGATAGATGTGTTGGAGATGGTGAGATTTGTTCAGGATGGGGCAAGGTTCAGAGTTATTGTTCATAATAAGGTTGCTATGTGTCACAGTTGACTCTGCATTACATAATAACACCATAACATCAACATGAGTCCAATGACAACAATGTGTTTGGTGAATATTAAGGTTTTAGAAGCATTAAACATACATAATTATTAAAATGACCATACAGAAAATGGAGAAGAAATTATGAAAAGGTAACATTAGATGGGTTTTTTTGCTTTCTTTTCTTTCTTTTTTTAATACATTTTTTATTTTAATTGTCATTTTAACAAAAAATTACAGAAAAGTTAGATTTACATTCTTCATTGTTGCACGTTTTACCCTCTCTCCCTCCTTTGCCCCTCCCTAAGCTGACTTTATCATTAGTTTATTTACAAAATTTTAATACAAATTTGAACAAATTCATTCCATTTCCCTCACCCCCCCATCAAATTGTACATTCCAATAATTAATCCCCTCTTTCCTCTGTATATCCACATGCCTCTGCTTCTAGCCTCTCCCACCCCTCCTGGATCCTTATATTCCTTCTACAATAATGGTCTTATACAATATTTATCCTTGTGGGACTGAGTTAGTTCACTCAGAATAATGCTTTCTAGTCCCTCCCAAGTTAGATAAAAACTTACAAAGTTATTGCTCCTGCATGCTGCACAGTATTCCATTGTGTAAATGTACCATAATTTCTCAACCCATTCCTTTGTGGTTGGACATTTGGGCTATTTCCATGTTCTTGTGATGGTAAATAATGCAGCTATGAACATTGGTGTACAAATATCAGTTTGTGCCTCAGTTCTCACATTCTCAGGGTATATTCCAAGTAGTGGAATAGCTGAGTCATATGGAATTTCTGTGTTCAGCTTTTTGAGGAAGCACCAAACTGTCTTCCAGAATGGTTGCACCATTTTACAATCCCACTAACAATGTATAAGAGTTCCTTTCTCACCACATCCTCTCCAACATCTATTACTTGCTGCCCTGTTAAACTTTGCCACTGTTTCTGGAGTGAGATGGTACCTCATTGTGGTTTTGATGTGCATCTCTCTTATTGCCAGTGATTTGGAGCATTTCTTCATGTGTCTGTTTACCATTCAAATATCTTTCTCTGTGAAAATTCTTTCCATGTCTTTTTCCCATTTGTAATCAGATTATCAGTCTTTTTCTTGTGGGGGCCCAGGAGTATCCTGTAAACTTTTGTTATAAGACTCTTGTCTGAGATAGAATTACCAAATGCTTGTTCCCAGTCTGTAGATTTTCTTTTCACCCTGCTGGAAAAAGTTTTTGATGTGCACAGATATTTAATCTTTAGACAGTTCCATGCATAAATTTTATCCTCTTTATATTGTGCATTTCTGGTTGTATTTGGCAGTGTCTTTATACCTTGGACTAGTGCTTTTAAGCTTAATCCCAGTTGTCTCTTATGAACGTTATGGTTTTGAACTTTACTCCCAGGTCTCTGATCTACCTTGAATTGATTTTTTTGTGTATGGTGTGAGATATGGGTCCTATTTCAATTTTCTGCAGGTTTAAGTCCAGTTTTGCCAGCGCCATTTGTTGAAGAAGTTTTCCTTCATGGTGGACCTCTTTGTACATTTGGTATCACATTGAATCAGAGAACAGTATATAAAAAATAAGACCTGAAGAATTTAACTATTTAATTCAGTTAGTATTGTCTTACAGACACAATTTGGTGTTATTTTTCCCCCTGTTGTTGTAACAAACATTTATAATTGAATCTATTGCAATTCTACTTACTATATTTGTAGTCCAGATGTTTGTTGTTGTTACTAGGTGCCTTCAAGTTAAGTAAGATTGATAGTGACCCTATGGAGAGTGGATCTGAATCCAGTCCTACGCTGTGCCATCCTCACCCTTCCTGACACACAAGAGCCCATTGTTGCAGTCACAGTGTCAATCTACCTGGTTGGGGGTCTTCTCTTCCTTCACCAAACCTCTACCCTTCCAAGTTTCATGTTCCTGTCCAAGGAATAGCCTCTCCTAGCAACATGCCTGTAGTACATGAGGTGAAGCTTTATCATCCTTGCTTCCAAAGAGAACATCAGATGTTCTAAATGTAGCAAAGAATTAAAAAGATCCATTGCAGTTAGTGAAGTTCTTATCAGAAGAGCTTCCTCAGAGAAGTTCTTGATATATGACAAAATTCATCATTCAAAGAGGACTATTTATTTAAGATAAATTTATTAAATAGGTATTTTGCTATAGAAAGTACAATCCAGGTATGCAGTGTTTAGAGAACTAGTTTATCTTGAAAAACTGTTTAAAGCATTTCAAATCTTGCTCTGGGTGTCAATCGACTGAGTGGCAGAGTATTCTGAAGGCAGAGGAGAGATCAAGAACGAGGGCGAGTGAGGAAATCTTCAGCAAAACTCTCTTAAATTTTCAAGTAAAGTTAGAATACTTCCTCAATGGAAGGAAAGATCTTGTGAGCTTTGCTGAAATTAGATGGTTTGAAGAGATAATAACAACTACAAATATGCCAAGAGGTTAAGAAGGTTTGAATGAAGAGACTTTGGAGACAATAATTTCTCTGTATTTTCTTCAAATTTGAGAAAACAAATTAAGTAGAATCAGTTTAGAGAAAAGAATTTATACTCAAATAATTTTATTTCAGCAATAAAGAAAAACCTGCCCCCAAGTTTGGAGGGCTGAGGAGTATCTGTGTAAAAGATGTTTTGATAGCACTGTAAGTTAATTAAATGACTAAATTGACTCATAACTTTTATCAACCAGAAATGAGCAGTTAATCCAAAGATGGAGAATCTGTTACTTTAAAATGAACTGTTCTAAATCTCAATAATATTCGGTCAGTTTAACTCCAACACAGGTAAATTACTTCAGCATGTGGAAGTTAATTATTTTGTCTTCCCATGCTGCCTTTTGAAATCTTCTGTTCATGTCTTTAAGATCTTGAATTCTTCCCTCTGCTTTGGCTCCTTGGCTCTTTAGTGCATTAGTCAGAGTCCCTTCTACATCTATTTTGGTCTTTTTTTCCTCCTTTGTCTTTGTAATGACCTTTTGCACTCTTCCAGGATGATACTCTTGATATCCTCCCACAACTCATCTGGTCTTTGGTTACTGGTGTTCAAGGCCTTAAAGCTGTTCCTGAAATGGTTTTGAAATTCAGGTGGGAGGAACTGTGTGCTTGCTGCAGAAGGTCAAGGACTGCAACATTCTATATGGATTGAGGCTCAATACCAAGAAAACAAAGATTCTTACCACTGGGCCAATTGGCAGCATCAAGATGAATGGTGAAGAGACTGAGATTTTCACAGATTTAATTTGCTTGGCTCCACACTCAACAATCTCGGCACCAGAAGCCCAGAAATCAAAAGACATATTACAATGGGTAAGTCTGCTGTAGGGACCTCTCCAAAGTACTGAAGAGCAATGGTGTCACTCTGGAGACTAAGGTGTGTCTGATACAGGCCATGATCTTTACAATCACTTGCTATGCATCAGAGAGCTGGACAATGACGAGGGAGGATAGAAGGAGGATTGGTGACTTTGAGCTGTGGTGCTGGAAAAGAGTGTTGAATATACCACGGACTGCTAAGAAAACAAATGGGTTTATCCTGGAGAGGGTTAAACCAGGCTGTTCCTTGGAGGCAAGGATTCTGAAGCTTCATCTGATATACTTTAGACATATTGCAAGGGGGGACAAGTCCTTGGAGAAGGCCATCATGCTTGGGAGGATGAAGGGACAGTGCAAGAGAGGAAGACCCTTTATGAGGTGGATTGATTCAGTAACTGGGCAAATGGGAGTATCAGTCCTCTTGAAAATTGGTTTTTCTAGCTATTGCATTAGCCCCCAATGTGGGGGTCATAGTTCCCATTACCTTAACTGTGGACGCATGGCCTTGCAAATCGTCAACAGTTGTGGGACTGATATTAGAGGGCTTTCCACAGTGTGAAAGATGGTGGTGGAAAGATTGTGAAGATACTGTGAGAGATAGTAGTGGACAGAGTGTGAAGAAAATATGGCACTTCTGTGAAGAGACGGTGACAATGTGTAACCAGAGATATAAAAGCCACAGTTAAAAATTTGCTCACTAGATGATTGAAGAAAAAGCTGATTTAGAACTGGTCTAAGATAAATCTGAACTTTGATAAATGTCAGTATTTACAGAGGGCCTTCAGGCCTTTTGTTCATAGGGTCATTATGAGTTGTGCTTGACTTGAAGGCAATCAACAAGATAAGTTTGCTGGATGTTTGAATAAACCAGAGGCTTCTTGCATTAGTGAATCTGGACTGTCACTAATTGAGGTATTGTGGCTAATATGGTTTAATCTGCTGAACTACTGAACCTGGACTTGCATTGTGAGATATTATTTGCCTCCCCCACTCTCCAACCCATTTTCCTAATAAACACCACAACAAAGTCAAGTCTGTGAGTCAAGTTGCAATGAACATTGGACTCAATGATTAGTAAAACAGGTGCAGGAACATGGGAGAGGCATGTCTGACTAGCTCTTTGTATGGTGCTATTTGAAGCAGGAGTGGCATCCACTTCCTAAATAACAAGTCTCTGGAAACTCTACGAACTTTGAGAAACAACCTTATGTATAGAAAGGCTTCAGGTATTTTGTTCACAGGGTCACTATGAGTCGTGCTCACCTTGAAGACAATAAACAGTAACAATGGATATTATTGATGGGGATAGTTCTCCTTTATGAATGTAGAAGTCAGACTCATCCAGTCTGAAGCGTTGAAGCTGGTCCTTTTGCATTTCATAACTAAATTCCAGCTAAATATGATATAAAGTGATCAATATAAAGTGAACAATGAGGGATGCACTCCTTAGAATAAGGAGCACAAGATCAAAAGAGAAGCATTTTCCCAGAGTTAAAGCTGAGAAGTTAGGAAAGAGTAGGAAATAATGACAAATAGAACACAGAAACACAGGAAAAAAGTGGGAAGAGTGATGTTCCCATGCACACAATAGTAAATGTCAGAAAAAAATAATATGTAGGAACTGTTAATTGGAAAAAAATTTTTTATCTATAAATACTCACTCAAGTCATAATAAAAATTTTGAAAAAGACTCCTCACGATCTGTACATTTCCCTCACAGAGGTGTATTGTCCTAGATTCTAACTGAGAGGTTGTGGGTCAAGGAGTTGTGGGGAATAAAAACTTCAAAAGCCAAGTTAGACAAAAAACCACCACTAAAGATAATGTTCATATATGGACTATCTGCTACAGTTTTATAGCAATCTTGTTATTATTTAATTTTTTTTTTTCCTTAAAGGAGTCTGAAACTACAACTTCTTAATGGGAGAAATATTAAGAATATATAAGGAGAAATCGTACCTATTTGCATCTAGGATATTTAAAATTTAATTCTTCACTTAAAAATTTGAGGGGGAAAAGAAATCTGAAGGGGGAAAAAAAAACCCGGACAAGCAACAACAAAAAAGCCCAAAACACCAACAAGAAATCAAATTATTTCTCATTATTTTGAACACAGCTACTCTAGGAAGCTCATGTCATAAAATAACATAAGTTATATTAATATCGATCTCTCTAACTTTTAAGAACACAGACTTACCCGATGAAAGTTCTGTAGTTTTTTTGACTCTGATAAAACTCTTTGTGATGTAAACTCTTTGAGTCATCATTTGTCCATTTACAAAATACATACAGAAACACTAGCTCATAGGACTAAAGTTTCAAATTCAATAATTTATGGAAAAATATGTTTTAAATCATAAGGAACTTTAAACACACCGGTAATAAAATTATTTATTACATTTTACTCTGAATGTTTTTCTGGGAGTCTACAAGGTCAGAGACTCTAAAGAATTTGAGATGTGAATCTTGGGAGAATAATGCCTCAAATCCAGCACATTAAAGTTCAATCTGTCTAGTTATTGGCAAGGCTGATAATGCAAACAGGCTCTTTGACTTTTTATGAAGAGAAAATAATTTTCCAAAAGAACTCTGGGTGTTTACATCTCAAATGGTATTTGAAATTGAAAGACAATATTTTTTTCCTCTGGCATTGTGAATAACCATGAATGCTGTGATCAGACTGACCTACGAAAATTGGCAGTACACAATTGTATATGTGATCTTTGTTCATCTCTATCAGACAGACGAGGCCAGGCCTGTGCAAGAACTGTGCCCAAAAGAATTTCAACAAAATGTATTCGAAGTCTCAAAAATCTAACAAAGGAACTCTTTGCATCTTCCAGAACACATTGCCTTAGCTTACTTGCTTAAATATGGCCTCTTACTGTAATAAAAATGGATCTGCTTTGAGAAACTAACAAACAAAAAAAAAAAAAGGGAGAGTACATTTTTTCAGATAATGACAAAATGGATAACGCAGGTGTATCCTGTTAAAAAGACTGTATAAAACAAAAATAAATTAAAAAAATCAGATGAGTAGGTTTTTAATTAGTCAAGCTATTGAACTATTTATTGCAAATTAGATAACCGGAGTTCATACTCAAGACTGTAGAGAAAATCAATGTCAATAAAGAAGTGTCTGGAGACCGGAAGTCAGAAGACTTGAGACTCTGGTTCTGCCGGCGCTATAAACTTGCTCTATGACCTGAAGTATAACAGTTTGTCTGTTCATGCTATAGTTACTTTATTTGTGTCTTTCTGTTTTATAATTATCTCATAGGACCATTTTTTAAAGATAAATTTAGTTCCAGGAAGTATTTTTTTAAACAGTGGAAGGAAGAAGTTGGGTTATCTTGAGGTGCAATACAATGTAGTAGGTTAGTCAAGGAACTCAAAATGAATTCAAACAAAACTCATACCAAACGGAAGACCCACATGCTAACTTGATGGTTTTTCACAGGTTGCTTAAATAATCTAAATCTTCATACTGGTCAAAAGTCAAAGTGAAAGATTTATTGTGTGGATGCGTGAAGGAGCTTTATATATCTCTTTATACTTGCATAGTTTATTAAACTCTAATATAACGCTTTGCAGAGTGTCTGTCTGGCACAGCAGCTTCATTCAATACATTATCGATATTATCCTCATTAGGGAGCTTGGTGGCTTAGTGTTAAGAAACTGCAATGGAATCGCGAAGGCAGGTGGTTTAAATTCACCAGGGGCTCCACGGGATTAGAGTCAGCTCTCTCCTCTGAAAACCTGCTGGAGAGTCAGCTATTGATCAGTTCTGACTAGGTGGCCCACAACAATATTATTCTCATTTTCATATTGTTATTTATTTAAGACACAAATTTCTGGCCTTATGACTAGGCGTAAGTGATGACGAGACAAAAGTTTCCTATATGGGAGTTTTTAAAAATATTCTGTTCTTCAGAATATCCTAAGGAGATTTTACAGAAATCTTATATATGAACTCCAACCCAAGCCCCTTGAAATGATAACGTATGGGTAACATATATGTCAATCTCTATATGACAAATGACTCAGAGGTTATTCTAATTCTTAATATAGTACTCTGATTACCTATATAGTTATAAATTCATCATCTAATGAACAACTTTAATAAATCACTGTTTGATGAACAATTAGCAAGAAACTGATTGATAATAATTATTGAAGAATATAGATTATTTACTCTTCTAGTGACCCGTATCTTGAATTCTGAGATTTGGAGTAGTCATCTACCTTCCTCTCCATTTACGGTTTAACTATTCTTGTTGGACATTGAATGTTCCCCCTGCTATAGACACACTGATTGTTGTTGTTATGTACTGTCAAATAGGAACTGACTCATAGCTCATCTTCCAGTGAATTTTCAGAGACAGTACATTTCACAGAAGGAGAGTGTCCATCTTTCTCTCAGAGTAGCTGGTGGCTTCAAACTGTGTGCTTTAGATTGGCAGCACAGATCCTTACCGTTTGGCCACCAAAGCTCAGACCCAAGAAGAGGTAAGAGCTCTTGAAAAACAAGCAGCATTCTTTATGAGACATTGTTATATGAAAAGTTAATGCAACAAAGCAAGAACTTCTTTGACATGAATATAACGAGAGAGAGACACACATACACAGAGGGAGAGAGGGAGAGGAAAGGGAGAGAAAAGAAGGAAAAAGAAAGAAAGATTGGATAACTTGGACAACTTGTGGATCTGGCCATATTTTTAAAACATCTCTATTGGAATTCCTAATTGTGTGAATCAGTCTACTCTATTTCTCAAGTGAAAAATGTCTTTTACTTTCTACTTTAATTAAAGTTTTAAACATTTAAAAAAGTTGTTAGTGAGTCAATTACTACTCTTGGAAACCCCACATGTTTGAAGAATAAAACTTAACTACAGAATTTTCTTCTCTACAATCTTGTGGAACCATGGTATCAACTCTCTCTTTCATGGAGACATTTGGTGAATTTAAACTGCCATGCATTAAGTTAGTAGTTGAGAAAAAATAGTATATGCCATTCAGGGAACAAAAAAAACCTCAAACAAAACAAGCCCCCCCCCCTTGTCAAGTTGATTCCATTTTATATCAATCCTATAAGACAGAGTGGAGCTGCCCCACAGAATTTCCAAGAATATACTTTTTCAGAAGCAGACTGTCTCCTCTTCCATGAAGCAGCTGATGAGTTTGAACCACTAGCCTTTGGGATAGCAAAATGCTTAACCCACTGCACCATACTTACCAAGGGATTGATGAATAGTATCAGCTTGCATTAATATTTTTAATATTTGTTGCTTTGTACTTAAATGGCATTATTTTATCAATTTTTGTTCTTTCATAATATGACATAGGCCAAAAAGCATGACTGAAATATGAAGCCACAAAATTGAAAAGAAACATTAATGAAAGTGGAATTATTTTCATAACTGTAAACACAGAACACATCAATAATTTTAATGGTAAGTTTTAGGACTTCTTTAAAAAACAAGCTGACAGTCAAAGAAATAAAGAAGCAGAATCTCCCTTGTTCTGGAATAGTTCAGACCCTGCTGCAAAGGTTCAGATATTTAATTATTTCAAATACAATGAGAAACGGAATATCTTAGTGCCATACACCGTGGAATAAAATATCTTTGTTTTATAAACCACAACCAAGCAACCACATCTATTGTGCTGTGATAAAACTACATCCAAATCCATTATTTACAAACATGATCAATGTCTTTGAAATTCCTCTTTGATAGTCTTTGAACATTCTGATTTAAAACTTTGTGAAAATACTTTTTTAAGATATACCTTGTTGTTGGGGAGCTCTGGCTGTCTCATTGGTAAGGAGTTGTACTACCAATCCAAAAGAAGGTGATTTAAATCCACCAGCTGCTCCACGGAGGAGAAAGAAAGGCACTCTCCCATTTGATTTACAATCTCTGAAAATCTTTTGGAGAGTCACCTATAAGATGGTTCTGACATGATAAGAATGAAAGTCAGGCTGAATTGGTATTTTCTTGTTGGCTTTAATTCATATCTAAACCAGAATGAAACTGCCCCATATCTGTGCAGTCTCACAATCTTTGCTGTACTTAACACAATTGCTATAGTCAGTCTATCAATCAATCTCCTTGAGAATTTCTTCTTTGAGAATCTTCCTCTCATTCACTGACTTACCACTCAAAGAAGCATGATGTCTTTTTTCACGAATGGATCCTTCTGACAGCACACCCAAAATATATGAGATAGTCTTCTTCCACCAGACAGATTTGTTTGTATTAAACCCAAAAGTTTATTCAATATTCTTCCCCAACATAGTTTAAAAGCATCAATTCTTCTTCATTCTTTCTTATTATGTGTCCAACTTTCACAAAAATATGAAGTGCCATTGCATTGATAAGGCATTTTCTAAATATCTACAGTGAGATTCTTGTTCTTAATCTTTTAGATATCTTTGACAATTGTTTTGCCAATGAAACATAGTATTTCATTTCATAACTGCTGACTTCATGGGTGCTGGTAGTAAATACAAGTAAAATTAAGTACTTGACAGCTTAAATCTTTTCTCCATCTGACATAATGTTGCCTATAGGCTCAGTTGTGAGGATCATTTCTGCTTTCTTGATGCTGAGGTATGGTCTTTCTAAAGGCTATGATTTTTCAATTTCAGTAATTTTACTTTTGGTAAACAAGGTTATGATTTCTGTGTATCACAGTTTATTGATATAATAAACTAAGCCTTATGAGACATTTTTCTTCATAATATTGCAACTTCTCAAATTATTTTCTCAGCACACAGACTGATCGTTGTTGTTACTGTTGTTAGGTGCCAACAATTTGAAAAATGGGTCTGAAATGATCCTGTGTTACCTGCGTAATATATGATATACTCAAGCCCATCGTTACAGCCACTGCGCTGGTCCATTCTGTTGAGGGTCTTCCTCTCTTTCCCTTACACTCTACCTTTCTGAGCATGATATATTTTCCCAAAGACTGCAGCATTCTAGCAACATCTCAAAGTATGTGAGATGAAGTTTCACTACTCTTGCCTCTAAGGAACACCCTAGGTGCATTTTCTCCAAGGCATGTTTGTTTGTTCTTTTGGCAATCTATGGGACACTCAGTATTCTTCTCCTACATTACAACTCAGAGATATAAATTCTTCAGCCAGCCTTAGTCATTTTCCCACCTTTAGATACTTAACAATCAACAAAAAAGAACATGGCTTGAATTAGGTGCACCTTATCATTTAAACCAAAGTCATTGCTCTTTCACACATTGGAGAGACTCTTGACAACAGAATTGCCCAACACAACATGTCTTCTGATCTCTTGCCTGATGGTAACAAGGGTGTTGATTGTGGATCAAAGTAAGATGAAATCATTGCCAACGTCAATTTTTTTCTCTATATAACATGTTGTTACCTATTAGTTCAGTGGTGAAGATTTTTTCCCCCTTGATGTTGAAATATAATCTGTCTTGCAGGCTGTAGATTCTGATCTTCTGCAGTAAGCCCTTTAAGATTTTTTCACTTGCAGCAAGTATAATTGACATAAGATGGGTGGTTTATGAGTCTTCCTCTGACCCTGATGCGTCATAAAGTCTAGCTTCTCAAATTATTTGATCAGCATGCAGATTAAATAGGTATGGGAAGAGATATTAGGCTTCAGGAGAGAAGGCTCCATTAGGTGAGACACTCTTCACCGGAGTCATCACTTTAGATGGGGTGTGAGGAGAGAAAGAAAGGACAGAACGTTCTTTGGGCACTTGGGGATCCTTGCCTCCACCACTGTGGGGCCATCCCAGGTGTCAAAGAGGACAAGAGGATCTGGGAAGAGAGATACAAACAAGGGAAAGACTTTCTCAGCTTTCTCCAAGGAGGAGAGCTGACTTGGGAAACCCATGTGCACAAACTGCTCAAATTGGTGCCTCTGATCTTGCACCACTTTAGAGACAAAGGAAGGAGAGAAGGCACCATTAGGGGAGAAGCTCTTCCACAGAGCCAGCACTTTATATGTGTGCATGGGAAAGGGGGAGAAAGGGACTAAAACTTCCCCCGGGAAGAGTCCCTCCATTTGGGGATCATTACTCTACTGCTGCACAGCTATACCAGGTGCCAAGCAGGAAAAGAGAGTTTGAGACAGAGTGCTACAAACAGGGGAAAGATTTCTCAGCTCTCTTAGCTGGCAAGTTGGACTTTGAGAAAGAGAGCTGACTTGAAACCTCTCTGGACATAAACTGCTGGAGTGTTACACCAGGTCTCACACTACTCAGCCACTCTGTATACAAAGGATGGCAACAGAGCTAAGGAGAGGGAACTACGAATAAGGTGAGATTCCTACAGGGCACTGCAGATGAGAGAGAACCAGAGGGACT
Organism: Elephantulus edwardii; assembly: GCF_000299155.1. NCBI lineage: Eukaryota > Metazoa > Chordata > Mammalia > Macroscelidea > Macroscelididae > Elephantulus > Elephantulus edwardii. Next base: position 4,933,222 of record NW_006399878.1, on the reverse strand, counting down.
TTAGGAAAGGGAAATTTTCCCAGAAAAGATTTTCAGAAAAGTGAGTGGTTCGCTGAATAGATTGAGTATTTTAAGCTGGCAACTAATCAATAACATAAAGATAAGAACTACCAACAAATTACACGGACATTAACAATGGCCAACCACTTGTCAAGACAAATTTCACATGTCAAGAAACTAGCAGGGAACTTCAAACATTGTGAAAATAACCAAATTAAGCCTTCTCAAAAAACCCCAGAGAATATTGTAGACCAAATGAATATCCTAGAGTCAAGAAAGTAGAAGATATGGAGGCATTCAAACAGTTATAGACGAAAGTAAAAATGAGAGAAGAAATAATGGAAGCCACAAATAAAGGGAAAACCCTAGAGTTAGAGAACCAGAAGAAGTATATTGATGCAGGGTTATTCAAACAGCTACATTAGAAGTTGCAAATGATGGAATAAACAATGGAAACCATTAGGAAAGTAAATATTCCAGAAACAGGGAGCCAGAAGAAATATATAGAGGAACTTGCACAACTAGGGAAGAAAATGTAAAAGATGGAAGAAAGAAATAAAACTATAGTTAAGGAGGTAAAAAACTTAAAAAAATCATCACAAAATAGAAAGGGTACAGCCAAGACAATACTGGAAATAACAGATATGCATGAAAATGCAATTCAGAATACAAAGACCAAAATGGCAGCAGTGTCTAACAGGCTAGAGGGACCAAAAA